>NW_006921957.1:203869-224364 GCF_000298275.1 Orycteropus afer afer
TTTTTTTTTTTTTTTTTTTCCTGGGGAAGGAGAAACAGCCCTCAAGGCCCTGTCTGAGCCAAGTACCTCCTCCCACAGCAAATGTACTCCCCACTTGAGCCTTATGCTCCCCACCCCAACACGGCCCTCCAGGAGAGGATCTGGTCTGAGTGTCCTTGTGAAGCAGACTCCTCAGATATCCTTGTGCTTCCCCACTGAGCCTGGAGCAGGGCTTTGGAAACTCTTCTGGCTGGGGCCCTAGTGCCATGTGCCACTCAGTAGTGGTCCCCTGAGTCTGAGAGACCTTGTCAACAATGCCTTTCCCTGCAGGGTTATAAGCTCAGGACAGCAGTGCCCTGATAATTTTGGAGAGCAAGTGAGGCAACAAGCTACCCCACACCCCTAGCCCTGCAGTGAGCTCCTGGGGTAAGGGCCCAACCCCGTCTGCAGCCCTATTTGAGTCTATTTGAATCTCTGCCTCTTTCTCTTTCCACATATCTGTGTGAGTGTGTATGTGATGGACTGTATCTACCTCTCTCTCTCTCTATATATATATATATATCTACCTACAACTTTCTCTCTTTCTTTATGGCTATTATCACCCGCTGGCTCTGCCTCTCAGACTTACTCTGTCTTTCTTGCTTTCCATGTCTCCTCATCTGTCTCTCCATGCCTTTGTTTCTGTTTGTTGTCTCTGTGTTTCTCTGTCTTCAATGTTTTTGTCCCATCTCTCTCCTCCTTCTATATCTCTGAGTCTAGTGTTCTGTTTCTCCTCTGTCTCTGGCTTGGTGTTCATCTCACCCTTTTTGCCTTTATTTCTCTCTGGACCTCTGTGTTTCTTGCTCTCTGTCCCTCTACCTCTGCAAGTACCTCCAATATGGTCTCTCTCTTTCTTCATTCCCTGAATCTCTCCTCTTTTCCTCAACCTATGATTCTATCATTTGCAAGGATTTTCCCCTTGTAGCTTTTGTCTGGGCATCCCCCTTGAAGGAACTTGGTTCTCTGCTCACCCTTCTCCATGTGCGTGAATCTCTCCCACTTTCCGCCTCTCCACCTCCACTACTGTGTCCAGTTGTCCCATCTCTTTGTTCCTGGCCTCCTCTTCCAGCTCCTTTTCTCTCTCTGGGAGAAATGGTTTGCCCCTTCCTCTCTCCCCATGATCCATCTGATCACCTTTATCTCTCTCCTTCTCTGTCTGCTCTCCCCCTTCCTCTTTCCTAGGTTGACTATCTCCTTGACAGCCCCCATATCTCTCAGTACCTCAGGCATTCTTTCTTGTCTTCTCCTTTGTCTCCCTGTCTCCCTTTCTCTCTTTGTTTTGTTTCATCCTTCTGAATCTCCTCCATTGTGACTCATTGTCTCTACATCTTTTTCCTTTAGCCTTTTTCCTCCTCCCCTTACATGAAGGGATGAATAAACACTAGTCTACCTTCTTCCTCTTCCTGTGTCCCTCAGTTCTTCTCTTCCTGTTGCAATCATTTGTCCTCTCACCAAGTGTTTTCTTTCTCCCCCTGTCTGTCCCTCATATTCTGGTTCCCTGGGCCTCTCTATTCCTCACTGTCTCTCATATTTTTGCCTCTTTCTCCCTTTCAGTGGCCTCTTCATTTTGCCATCATACTCTCTGCTTTTGTTGCAGAGTTTTACCTGTTTCTCTGGGTCACTATTACCCCCTTCAGGTCTATTCTGACACTGAGTGTGTGTGTGTGATGGAGTAAAGGGGAAGGGGGAAGAAATCACATTTCTTCAGAACCTGACAGAATTAGATATTATTGCATTAAACCTCCTCTTCATACAGATGAGGAACAACTACCTGCTCAGAGTCATGGCAATTAAATGGCAAAAGTGAAGATTTAAAACCAGCTGTGTTGAATTTTCATCTCCTGGTTTGTGCCACCAGAGAGGAAATATAAAAAGTGTAGATAAATACAAGATTTCAAAGTAAAAAAACAAACTATATTTCTCTAATTCCCATTATATCCTGGGAATTAGAGATTGACACAGCTGGCACCCCTTAGCCCCATGGCCCAGCCAGGTTGAGGACCAAGGCCTCACATCTATCCCAACTCTGCATTCACAAAATTCATTTCTGTCTTATCATTTACAACAGGCCATTGTCAAACCTAGCCAAACAACTGGTTCTAAGACACACACCAAGCCAGGCAAAGAAAGTGAGGTTACAAACCAGTCTGCAGGCTCTGCTCTGGACCAAGATGGAAATATATCAAAGATGAAGGAGTCTTGAGGCAGGAGCCTGCTACCTGCATCTTCTCTGCTTCTTCTGCCCTCAGCCTACAGGCACAAGCAGGAGGTAAGAACTGGACAGTGTCTCATCCCCATGATAATTATTTAAGGACAACATATTTCAGGAGCTGGGGAGAGAATGATGTTTGCAGCATCAAGACTCCCTCTACCCCTAAGTCCCATACCCTGGCCCATGAATCCTCTCCGAAAGCAATACTCAGCAGTGCAAAGAGCTCTGGCCAGAGGTTAAGGCACTTGGGTGCTCCCTTTCTTCCAGACACACATTCTGTATGAATTTATGCTGCCTGCTTCCCCTCCCTTGGTGTTGGTGAAATGAAAGAATTGTATTAGTATGTATCAAATTGAGTTTCAAAGACCTTTAACTCGCAAGAGGAGCCATGGGGAACCATGCATGTCTGAGTAAGGAAGGCGTGAGTGGAGTAGGTGCTGAGCTTTCCCTTGGACAAAATGGTTCAAGGGCTTTCAAAGTTTGAGAATTGTGTAATTCTGAAATTGTAAGACTCCATGTCCCACTCATCAGTGTTCACCCATTCCAATGCCCATTTTCAGTCCAGGTCTGTCTACAAAATGGTGTCCTCTCAGGTTTGCATACCTCCTTCTTCTGTTTCAGCCTTGAATGTCCTCTTTGGAAGACATTGAATCACAATCTGGCCTGGGCACCTAGGAAGAATGGGATTGTGGAGCACAGGCACTTTTTGCTCTATCTTTACAACCTCCACCTCTTGGCCCTAGTCAGCTACAAATTTAGATATAATAGAAAAGTGTTGCCTGTCAGTCCTAGGGAAGCCATGCAAATTATCCATACTCTCATTTCACAAATGAGATCATGAAAACCAAAGAGGTTAAGTCAGTTACTCAAAGTCACACAGCAAACTAGTGATTCAATGAGAATGAAAGCCCAGCTCTTACAGAATGTATAGGTGCAATCACCAGGAAAGCTGACTAGGCTCAAATGTGAAAGGCCTTGTGTACATGTTAACAAGTCTGGTCTCTTTTATTATTAATAATAATAAAGGGGCTTCCTGTCCTGTCAATAGAGGGTAGGGGATATAGACTAGGAGTAGAGGTCAGTCTCCTTCTAGTTTCCTGTCCACCTGCTCTGTGAACCACAATTGATGGTGGAGTCTCCTTCTGCCATGGAGCCTGTACACACAATAGCAGGGCCAGAGCAGTCAGCTTAGAGCAGGCGCATGGGCTTTTTGTGCCTGGAGTCTACTCTTCCCAGTACCAGTCTACTTCCTCCTCTCATCCACTGGAGCACTCTTTGAGTTGTCATGATGATTTAGGAAGCAGAGAAGTGTCTCTGTGTTTTATGTTCCCACCCCCTAGGTTAGCTTGGGTCAGAGACATCAACAGTCCCTCATGTGTTTTTGGCATTTATTCACTACCTACTTTTTTCATATTTGTACCCATTCCAAAGAAAGGTAATCCCACAGAATGTGGAAATTATCAAACAATATCATTGATATGGCATGCAAGTAAAATCTTACTAGAGATAATTCAAAAATGGTTGCAGCAGTATATTGACAGAGAACTTCCAGAAATACAAGCTGGATTCAGAAGAGGACATGGAATGAGGGATATCATTGCTGATGTCAGATGGATCTCAAAGCAAAGAATACCAGAAAGATGCTTACTTGTGTTTTATTGACTATGCAAAAGCATTTGATAGTGTGCATTATAACAAATTGTGGATAACATTGAGAAGAAAGAGAATTCCAGAACACTTAATTGTACCCATGAGTAGACCAGGAGGCTGTCGTTCGAACAGAACAAGGGAACACTGCATGGTATAAAATCAAGAAAGGAGTGCATAAAGGTTGTACCCTTTCACCATACTTATTCAATCTATATGGTGAGCAAATAATCTGAGAAGCTGGACTATATGAAGAAGAACATGGCATCAGGATTGGAAGAATCATTAAAACCTGTGACATGCTGACGACACAACCTTGCTTGCTGAAAGTGAGGATGACTTGAAACACTTACTGATGAAGATTTAAGACTACAGTCTGCAGTATAGATTACACCTCAATATAAAGAAATCAAAAATCCTCACAAGTGGACCAATAAGCAGCATCATGGTAAATGGAGAAAAGATTGAAGCTGTCAAAGACTTCACATTGCTTGGTTCTACAATTGACGCCAATGGAAACAGCAGTCAGGACATCAGATAACCTATAGCACTGGAAAGTCAGCTGCAAAGGACCTCTTTCAAGTGCTGAAAAGCAGAGATGTCTCCTTGAGGACTAAGATGCACCTAACACAAGCCATGACACTTTCAATTGTCTCATATGTGTGTGACAGCTGGACAATGAATAAGGAAGACTGAAGAATTGATGCTTTTGAGTTGTGGTGCTGGTGAAGAATGCTGAAAGTACCATGGTCTGCTAAAAGAACTAATAAATCTGTCCTGGAAGAAGTGCAGCCAGAATGCTCCTTGGAAGTGAGAATGGCCAGACTTTGTCTCACCTACTTTGGTCATGTTATCAGAAAGGACCATTCCCTGAAAAAGGTTGTCATGCTTGGTAAGGTGAAGGGTCAACAAAAGAGGGGAAGGCCCTTAACAAGATAGATTGACACAGTGGCTGCAGCATTGGGCTCAAGTATAGCAAGGATCACGGAGCTGGCGCAGGACTGGGTGGTGTTTCGTTCGCTGTGCATAGGGTCACTGTGAGTCGAAGATGACTTGATGGCACCTAACAACAACAACAACACTTCATTCAATGATGTAACCCAGGACTTTATCATCATCCAACTGCCCAACCACCCTGTAGAGTTCCCAGCTTACAGATGAGGCTGCTGAAGTCATTTGCATGGGTCATGAAGCAACAACAGCAAAGCTACTTGTAGAACCCAACATGACTTGACTCCAAATTCACGGCTCTCTTGGGCATCACATTGCCTAATTCAATAAATACCTGAGTGCCAGCCTCAGTTGTCCTTAGTTTTCCAGCCCCAGAGGCCTACCAGCCTCGGGAATCTAGAATCTAAGTGAGAGGTGTTTTATTATGAGCTCACTTTCCCTTCAGTCTACATGTATCCAATGATTTCAACATACCATAATTTATGTAAGCAATCTCCTAATAAAAACTTGTAGATTGTTTCCAGTTTTCCTATTAGAAACAATACTGCAATGAACAGCCTTTATCAAAATCTCTTTCCACAGTTCTGATTTCTTTCCCTAGGTAAAATTTTTATAAGTAAAATTACATATTGCCAGATCTTCCTGCAGAAAGAATATAGTAATTTATTTCCCACAGCAATATATGAGAATTTTTATTGTACTGCAAACTGGCCAACCTTGGGCATTATCATTTTAAAAGAACTTTTGCTTATTTTAAAACATCATTGATGTTTTAACTTTAAATTCTTCAATTATTATTAAGATTAAATTTTTTGAATCTCTTTTTTGGAACAGATTATTCATATCTAACCCAATTTTTCTGGATTATTAGTGTTTTTCTTAATGTTTTAGAAGATATCTTCATATTCTAATGGCATTAATCACTCATCTTCCACCTATGTCATGTATTTCACGAACATTATTTTTCTTTTTAATTTACAGCAAAATTTAGTTTTTAAATGGCAAATATATATATATATCCTTTATTTTTATGTTTTCTAAAGGAAGAAAATGGGAACTCTGGTGGCATAGTGCCTAAGGCATTTGACTGCTAACCAGAAGACTGGTGGCTCAAACCTACTAGCCACTCCTCAGAAGGAAGACTGGGCAATCTACTTCCACAGAGATACTGCCTCGGAAACCCAAGGGAGGGTCGCTGTGAGTTAGAATCAACTACATGGCAGTGAGCTTGGTTTTTTTTTTTTTTTTTTAAAAAGGAAGAAAATGTTGGTATTTGGGCACATTTATTTTTATTTGCTAAATCTGAAAATTTTACTTCTAATTCATTATTCTTTTTTTTTTTTCTCAATATTTTCTTGGTTACTCTTACGTGAACTTTTGAATCACATTAATAAGTTCCCACAAAAATATCCTATTAGGTTTAAATTGGATTGTATTAAATATATAAGTAATTTTGGAGATAAATGCCTCCCCCCCCCCCAATTTCCAGGAATATGGTATATTTCTATACTTCATCAAAGCTTCCCTTATGTTTCTTGTAAAGTTCTGTAGAATATTTTATTTCTTTGTTTTGTTTTCATTTTTCTTTGTCAATAAGGCCACTCATTTTCTTATTAGGCCTATTCCTCGGTATTTGTGTATTTCTGTTTGTTGATTTTGTATCTCTCAGTACCTCCATCTGCCAATCCAAAGCTTACTGATAGTGTTAGGAAGCATAAATGATACAGTGAGTGTGAAAATTCCTTACACAGCTTAAGCACAGAAAATTCAATAAATCACATATCCTAAAAATTCTTTAAACAGGCAAATCACAATGCAGGAACTCAACCAGTCCACGGTGACAGAATTCATTCTGTTGGGATTCACCCCTAACCCCAGGACCAATCCGCTGCTCTTCACTTTCTTTTTAGTCTTTTACTTGCTGATCCTCGTGAGCAACAGCCTTCTTATCACTGTTATCCACCATGACTCACGTCTCCACACCCCCATGTACTTTTTCATCGGTGTCCTCTCCATTCTGGACGTGTGCTACACCACCACTACTGTGCCACAGATGCTTGTGCATATTCTCAGCAACAAGAGGGCTATCTCCTTTGCTAGATGTGTGGCCCAGATGTACATCTTCCTCCTCTTTGGGGTCACCGAGTCCTGGCTTTTCTCTATTATGTCTGTGGACAGGTACATGGCCATCTGCCACCCACTCAGGTACAAGGTCATCATGAGCCACTGGATGTGTCTCCTCATGGTTGGCATCTGTGCAGCCTATGGTGTGGTGGGTGGCCTATGCTATACCTTTTTTGCTATGCGCCTACCTTATTGTGGTCCTAATGAGATTGACCACTACTTTTGTGAGGTCCCTGTGGTCCTGAAGTTAGCCTGTGCAGACACATCTCTTAATGACTTGGTGGACTTCATCACAGGCTTCAATGTCATTGTAGTCCCACTCTCCCTTGTTGTCATTGTCTATGCTAACATCTTTGCCACCATCATGAAGATCCGCTCAGCTCAGGGGCGGATAAAGGCCTTCTCCACCTGTGCCTCCCATATCACTGTGGTTACCATGTTTGCTATTCCCTGCATCATCATGTACATGGGTCCTGGCTCTGGCTCTTTGTCCAACAATGGCAAGAAAATGGCCCTATTCTATAACATTACCACAGCCTTCCTCAGCCCTGTCATTTACAGTCTGAGGAACAAAGATGTGAAACAGGCTTTCCTCAAATTGATGAGATCGAGCAAGGCACCAGAATGAAGCTTTAAAGCAGAAGAACTGGGGAGCTGAACAAAGTAGGACTCACATTCACCAATACCCCAAGGACTCTTCCAGGAGACCTGGAAGAGCTGGACTCTTAAAAAGATAACTGTTCACCTTTGCCCAAGTGGGAGAGGAATAAGATGATCAGATACTAGCAGTATCTATGGTGATGTTGTTTGGGACAAAGATAATTGTGAAGGTGTGGCACAATGGTTAAAAGAATAGTCTTTAGTACCAGACAGACCAGGATAAAAGACTGATAATTGGTCCTACCAATTACTAGATATGTGAATCTTTGCAAGTCATTTAAATACTATGAAGTAGGTATTTCTTCCTCAAAAGGAAATTTAATGATTAAATGAGCTAATATATGAAAAATACTTAGTACAGAGACTGATATATAGCCATCTTTTAGTAAGTGTTAGTTTTAACTTTTTAAATTTATTACTCAGGAATGAGCCATCAAGCAGTAATCGGCCATCACTCTAGACTATGGAAGTGACTGGAATCCTAGTGGGTAAAGAGAAAAAGTGGAGAGTGGAAGAAGTAGAATTTCAAAAACTGAAAAGTGGAGCATCTTAGGGTATGATCCTTAAGATGAGAAACAGGTAGAGATGACTCTGTATCTGCCTACCTACAAACTGTACCCATTAGAGCATCTGAAGTCAATTGAAATTATCTTAAAAGGGCAAAACATTGAAAATTAAAACTGTGTTTTCTAATCATTGGTCTCTGTGCTTTTGTATTTTCATACCTCTTGCTTTTCCTTGTCTTCTTGTTTCTAATAAAGTCCATTTTCGAAAACTTCAGCCTGTTTTGAGTGATCTCAAGGAAAGGGACTCTGCCTACATAAGGATAAAGAAAGCTAGTGGTAGTAGGTAAGACAGGAAGTAGACATAGTGTTACCCTCTGATACGAAATTTGTTGTTGTTTTGTTGTTATGTGCCATCGAGTCGGACCCGACTCATAGCGACCCCTCCTTGGGTTGCCAAGGCAGTATCACTACGGAAGTAGATTGCCCAACCTTCCTTCCGAGGAGTGGCTGGTGGATTTGAACCGTCAGCCTTCTGGTTAGCAGTCAAGTGCCTTAGGCACTATGCTACCAGAGCTCCTGATATGAAATTTAGGGAGTCTATAAAGAGGTAAAAACTCAATACTATGTTTTGGCTCTGCTCTTTCTTGCTTAGAGGGACCTTCTCCATGAACTCTGCTTATCTCTCCTTTAATCTTTACAAATGTGAAATTTTTACCCAGGCTTTGTCCACCTGTAGGGTCACATTACCAGGCATCATCCATATCTGCTGGCTTTGCCACAATTTACTGCTGCAGAAGCAGTAAGCTTATGGGATACAGCCCATAGCCTAACATGTAGTCCATGTGGGTTCTTCTTCCTCAGCCCTTGCTGATGTACACTGTTGTAGTACAGTGAATTACTTTGTATGTCCCTTCTAGCCATGGTCTTTTAACTCCCATAAAATGATTGGGTGGGACTATGAAAAGAAAGTACTTGTAACACACCAAGAGGATTGGACAGTTTTGCTAATGCAAATAAGGTTCAGGTTACCCTTGTGAAGGTGAGACTATACAAATAAGGCGCATGGAACCCTTGTAGGTGATTGGTCGGTTTTGTCATCCTGCTAGGCTTAAAGGGAACCAATCCCCAAAGTTGGAAGGGGACCTCACTATATCAAGAAGAGCTGGGAACAGAGCATGTCCTTTGGACCCAGGATTCTTGTACTGAGAACCTCCTAGACCTAGGAAACATAAGGAACTGTAACACTGAAGACAGCATAAGGCAACGAGAAATGACGGCAAGCACAGCAGAGTCCATCAGCAGCAGAACCAGGAGACCAATACAAGATGGCATGGTGTGCTTCCCAGCCTGTGGAGAAAAGCGATTACAGTGAGCAGGCTGACCCACAGAGTGAGAAAGATGAGCGCCTTTGTGCAGGAGGCTTGCTGGCAGACTAGGGTGTCTCTGGGCATTTATTGTTGGAACTAAAGAAAGATCTGCCCAGGCCGAAAGCAAATGAAGGCCCAAGCAGAGAGTAAAGGCCCAGCAGCAGCAATGAAGAAGCTGTCATGATTGAAGAACTGTATCCTGAGTTTTTCTGTTACTTCCAAAGTGATCATGATCCTGACTTGTAACCTGTTATCTCCTTAATAAACCCCATAATATTGAGTATGGTCTGTGAGTTCTATCTGGCTGTTGCAACAAATTATTGAGCCCAACAGAGAAGCAGAGAGTGCCATGGGAGGGAGGGCTGGTGTCAGAACTGGTAAAAAGTTTGGAGAATGGAGATATATCAGACTTCTACCTCACAGAGATCAGCTTTGGGCTGGTGCTGGTGGTGATTCTTTTTCCTCCCCCTTGTGAAGTTAGATGAGGAAGTCTGATGCCATGCCTTTTTTACAAGAGGCTATGGAATCCTTCTCAAAAGTTAGCTGAGCTGGTAGGAAAAATGTAACAAATACTTGTGCCCTCCATGAGAGGTCAATGCCCATGCCAAGGGTGTAGATCCCCAGTGTTGTCAAAGGTGAAACTCTACTCCACCATCAAGAAGCCCAAGTGTTGCATGAACAATGAAGCAAAATTAAAATACAGATGACAAAATAAAGTAGGTAATTGTAACATGCTTGACAGACATATAGTTAATATCATTAGCATAGAGGCAGATTTTACAAATTGATTTAAATATCCCAGAAAATTAGTTACAGATATGAAGTCAGTTCATGAAGAAGAAATCCAAATCATCAATAAACATATGAGAAAATCCTACCACATTGCTGTTGTTGTTATGTACCATCGAGTCAGACGCGACTCAATAGTGACCCCTCCTTGGGTCTCCGAGGCAGTACCTCTAAGGAAGCAGATTGCCCAACCTTCCTTCCAAGTAGTGGCTGGTGGGTTTGAACTGCCAGCCTTCCAGTTAGCAGTCAATTTTAAACAATATTCAGAAGGAAAGAGAATAAATAGAAACATAAGTGTCAATGCATTGCTAGTGGGAATATAAATTGATAACATCTTGTTGCAACATGATTTGGCTTTATGTATCAATAACCTTAAATATAGGAGCTCTGTTAGCGTAGTGCCTAAGGCACTTGACTGCTAACCAGAAGGCTGGCGGTTCAAACCCACCAGCCACTCCTCAGAAGGAAGGTTGGGCAATCTACTTCTGTAGTGATACTGCCTGGGAAACCCAAGGAGGGGTCGCTATGAGTCGTTGAGTCTGACTCAACGGCACATAACAACAACAACAACAACCTTAAATATATTCATATCCTTTGGCTAATGACTCCAGTCTTAATTTTAGGAAATCTCATCAGTAGTGCAGGAAAAGTAACACGAAGACTTTCATTGTGTTCCCTAAGACAGAGAAAAATTGAAAATATTCCTACAATTGTCATTTAAATATATTATGGTACAGTCACGTAATGTTATATAAAAAAACAAAACCAAACTCTCTGCCATTGAGTCAATTCTGACTCATAGCAACCCCCTTTTGGTTTCCTAAGCAGTAAATCTTTACAGAAGTAGATTGCCCGGTATTCTTTCAAGGAGTGACTGATGGGTTTGAACCGCCAACGTTCTGATTAGCAGTCAAATGCCTTAGGCACTAGGCCACCAGAGCTCCTTGAAAATTGCACTTTAGAAGAATATTTAATGATGTGAGTAAATATTCACAATATGATGCTAAGTGACTAAAAGCAAGAAACACCTGGCAAACATCAGGTCATGATCATCAACAGTTGTTTCATCCTTGAAATAAGATGTCAAAGCTTAGACTAGTTGGAGAGGGCTGCTAAGTCACACTTCTCTGCAACACACATACCCTTTCACCTTTTAAAATTAATTAATTAAGACTTACCTTCTCTGTGTTTCACACTCATTCTCTTACTCTTTTTTCCCTCTCACCCCCAGTTAAATCTCTCCTCCAATCACAGTATGTCCAGACATCTGGCAAATGGAAATTTTCAATGATCTGTTCCATTCAATGAACTTTTTCCTCTTACATTCACACAGCAGGGTTGGTGGCATGCCTGGGTTCCTGTGAAATTCCAATAAACATAGACTCATGTGAGTCAGCTTTCATAGAGCCACTAGCATTGTCTCAAACACTTCATTTTTTTTTTTTCAAAGAGGATAAATCTCTTCAATCTCTAGAATAAGCCATCTTCACTGAGCCATCTAATCAAGGTCTATGAAATGTATTTTGAATCTGCCTACCCCCAGCCACTCCTCAGAAGGAAGGCTGGGCAACGTACTTCCTTAGTGATACTGCCTCAGAAACCCAAGGAGGGGGCACCATGAGTTGGGTCTGAGTTGACAGCACATAACAACAACAACAACCCCATATGTCAAATAAACCCCAATTCTTCCTCCAAGAGTTTCTGGTTATTTGTTTGTTCCCATTTCCTTCTTCTACTTGAGTCAATGCTGGAAATTTACATTTTTCTAATAGGTTGTCCATTTTATCTAGGCTTTCAGGTTTACCAGCATACACCTCTGCAAAAAAAAAAAAAAAAAAAAAAAAAATTTTATTTATTTATTTATTTATTTTTTGCTGTATGAGTATCTGTTATTGAATTGTGTCCCCCAAAAAAGTCCTAATGGGCAGCCCTGGTGGTGCAGTAGTAGTTAAGCATTTGGCTTTTAACCAACAGCTCGGAGTTTGAATTCATTAGTCACTCTGCAGGAGAAAGATGTGGCAGTATCATTCTGTAAAGTCTTGGAAACCCTGTGGGGCAGTTCTACTCAACCCTATAGGGTTGCTATGAGTCAGAATTGACTCAATGGCAACAAGTTGGGAAGTCCTAACCCTTGTATCAGTGAACGTGACCTTGTTTGGAAAAATAGGTTTTTTCTTTGCAGATGTTATCAGTTAATGAAGTCGCACCAGAATAGAGTGAGTCCTAATTATAATCCCTTCTGAGTAGCATTTGGTAAAAGAAAGAGTCACACATGGGGAAGGCGCTATGTGAAAATCCATCTATCAGCAACAAACGAACACTAAGGATTGCTGGCAGCCACCAGAATCTAGGAGAAAAGCCTGGAACTATTCCTTTCCCAAAGTTCTTAGAAGGAATGGACATGGGCCTCCAGCCCCCAGAACTTTGAGAAAATAAATTTCTGTTCTTCAAACCACCCTTTTTTGTGGTATTTCATTATGGCAACCCTAGGAAACAAGGGAAACTCCCTTTTAAAAAATCTGCTATGTATCTAGAAGCTCTGGTGGCATAGTGCCTAAGTCATTTGCCTACTAACCAGAAGGCTGGATGTTCAAACTCACCAGCCACTCCTTGGAAGGAAGCAATCTACTTCCATAGAAATACTGCCTAGGAAACCCTAGGACAGGTCACTATGAGTCGGATCTGACTTGACACCAGTGAGTTTTGTTTTGTTTTGTTTTGTTTTTAAATGTTGTTGTTGTTGTTGTTGTTTGCCGTCAAGTCGGACCCGACTCATAGCGACCCCTCCTTGGGTTTCCGAGGCAGTATCACTACGGAAGTAGATTGCCCCATCTTCCTTCCGAGGAGTGGCTGGTAGGTTTGAACCACCAGCCTTCTGGTTAACAGTCAAGTGCCTTAGGCACTATGCTACCAGAGCTCCTACAGAGCTTCATGTGTTTTTAAATATATGTTTCTATACCCCCTTTTTATTCCTAATATGTACTTAATGCGTATACTCAATATTCTTTGATTAGTCTTGCCAAAGGGCCATCCATTTCATTTGTCTTTTCAAAGAAAAAGGCTTTGGCTTTGTTAACTCTATTTATATTGAACTGATTTTTGCTTATGTCTTTATTATTTCTCTCCTTCTGCTTTCTTTGAGTATACCCTTGTCTATCTTCTTGAATGATTGTGGTCACTAGGTGCTATTGAATCAGCTCCAACTTAAGCCAACCTTATGTATAACAGACAAAATGTTGCCTGGTCCTGTTGCATCTTCATCATTTTTTATATTTTCAAACCCATCATTATGGCTGTCAATCCATCTCATTGACAATTTCCCTTATTTTTGCTGACCGATTAATTTACTAAACATGGTATCCTTTTCTACTCATCAATTTTTCTTGATGACATGTCCAAAGTAAGCAAATCAAAGTTTTGTCATCCTTGCTTCTAAAGAGCATTTTGGTTTTATGTCTCCTGAGACTAATTTGGCCTTTGTTCTGGCAGACCACAGTATATTCAATATTCTTGGCAAAATTCAAATGCATCAATTCTTCTTCTGTCTTCTTTTTTATCTGTCCAGGCTTCACATATATATGAGACAATTGAAAAGACTATAGCTTGAGACAGACACACTTTCGTCATCAATGTAACATCTTTGTTTTTTAACACTTTAAGAAGGTCTTTTACAGCAGGTTTGCCTAATGCAATACATCATTTGATTACTTGACTGCCACTTCCATGGATGTGATTATTGAGTTAAGAATTAAATCCTTGAAAACTTCAATTTCTTCTTCATTTATCATGGTGCTATTTACTTATGCAGTTGTAAGAATTTTTATTTTCTTCACATTCAGGTGCAATCCTTACCGAAAGCTGTAGTCTTTGACCTTCATCAGTAAGTTTTTCAAATCATCTTCATTTTCAGCAAACAAGATTCATCTGTGTATCCTGAAGCTGGGTTCTTCATACAGTCCAGTTCCATGGATTATTTGTTCAGTAGTAAGTTGAAAAGATCCAACCCTGCTGTATGTATACTTTTCCGGTTCTGAACCACACAATATTCCTTGTTCTGTTGGAAAGTCTGCCTCTTGGTCCACATATAGATTCTGTGTGAGCATAACTAGGTGTTCTGGAACTCTTATTCTTTGTAATGTTATCCATAATTTTCGGTCCATTCTGTTGACTGTCTATGTGTTGTTGACAAATACAGGTAAACATCTTTCTGGTATTTTCTGCTTTTGTCCAAGATCCATCTGACATCAGCAATGATATCCTCATTCCACATCCTCTTCTGAACACAACTTGAACTTCTGGAAGTTCACTGTCCATGTAAGGCTGTAAACCAAAAACCCAATTACATCGAGTTGATTACAACTCACAGCGACTCCCATTGGGTTTCCAAGCCAGTAAATCTTTATAGAAGGACATTGCCCTGTCTTCCTTCCGCAGACTGGCTGGTGGGTTTGAACCACCAACCTTCTGGTTAGCAGTAAATTGCCTTAGGCACTGAACCACCAGAGCTCCTTATGCAAGGCTGTAGTCATTTTTCAATTATCTTCAACAAAATTTTGCTAGCGTGTGGTATTAATGATATTGTCCGATAACTTCCACATCTTCTTTGATCACCTTTATTTGGAATGGACACAAACATGAGTCTCTTCCAGTCTGTTGGTCAGATAGCTGTCTTCTAAATTTCTTGACATAAACCTGTAAGTGGTTCCAATGTTGCATCTAGTTACTTGTTTTGGGAGGGTTTTTTTGTTTGTTTGTTTGTTTGTTTATTGTGATTTGGGTAAAAGTTTACAGAGCAAAATGGTTTTCCATTCAATAATTCATACACATTTTGTTTCGTGACATTCACTGCAATCACTACAATGTAACAGCACTCATCCCACTTTCTCCCTATGTTTACCACTTCCTTTTGTCCTTCTTTCCTATCCCTTCCTGCCTTTCGAACTTTATCCCTGGGCAAATGCCGCCCTTTTAATCTTGTGTAGTTGATTGTTCTACCGAGTACTCCCTGATGTTATTGTTCATCTTATAGGCCTGTCTATCATTTGACTGAAAGTTGAGCCATGGGGGTTAGTTTAGTTCTAGGTTTCAAGAGTGTTTAAGTGCTATGGTTTCAGGGGTTCCACCAGTCTCTGTCAAATCAGTAGGTCTGATCTTTATTGTGGTTTTGAGCTTTTTTCCACATTTTCCCCCCACTCTATCCAGGATTTCCTATTGTGATCCCTTTCAGAGTGGTCAGCAATGGTAACGGGAACCATCTGGGTCTCAGAGTCATGGGGGCTGGAGTTCTTGTGGACTATTATTAGTCCTTTGGACTAGTTGTTTCTTTATATCTATGATTTCCTTCACTCTTTTTTGCTCTGGATAGGAAGAGACCAATAGTCACACCTTAGATGGCTGTATCTGATTACTGAAGTATCTTAATTGGTATTCTGATATTTTTCAGAGCTTTGAACTTCTTCTTTATGTATCACTTCCCTTTGATCATATGCTACCTCTTAAAATTATTGAACACTAACCAATCCTTTTTGATACCATAATTCTGTATATTCCTTCCATGTTCTTTTGATGCTTCCTGCATCATTCAATTTTTTTACCCATAGAACCCTTCAGTATTGTAACTCAAGGCTTGAATTTTCTCTTCAGTTCTTTCTGTTTAAGGATCTATATACTTCCAAGGAAGATCAGTTAATATGATTATTATACAAATTTACACACCAACTATAAATACCAAGAAGATGGGGCAATCTACTTCCATAGTGATACTGCCTTGGAAACCCAAGGAGGGGGCGCAATGAGTGGGGTCTGACTCGATGGCACATAACAACAACATAAAGAAATTGAAGAGTTTTACAACTGACTTCAGTCTGAAAGTGACCAAATGTGCAATCAGAGTGCATTAAAAATTATGGAAATTTGAATGCAGAAGTTGAAGCAAAAAAGAATCACTAGTTGGAAAGTACAGTATTCATGATAAAAATCATTCTGCAAGACCAGTGATTTATTCATCACAAAATATCTTTTTTCAACCACACAATTGATAACTATATACATGGACTATATGTATGTCACCAGACATATTAGCCAGGAATAAAATCAACTACATCTGTACAGACAATGGGTAAGTTCAATATCATCAATCAAGACTGGGATCAACTAGGAAACAGACTATCAATTGCTCATGTGCAAGATCAAATTGAAGCTGAAGAAAATAAAAATAATTCCTCAAAAGCCAAAGTATAACCTTGAACACATCCACCTGAACTTATAGACCACCTCAAGATAAATTTGGTGCACTAATACTAATGACTGAAGACCAGAAGAGTTGTGGAAAAACATCAAGGACATCATACATGAAGTGAAAAGTCATTAAGAAAACAGGACAGAAAGAAAAGATCAAAATGGATGTCAGAAGATACTCTGAAACTTGCTCTTAAGGGCAGAGTAGCTAAAGCAATTGGAAGAAATGATGAAGTAAACGAGCTGAATAAAAAAGTTAAAAGGGCAGCTTAAGAAGACAAGGTAAAAATATTAAGATGAAATGTGCTGACGTGGAGTTAGAAAACAAAAAATTAAAATCTGATTAGCATACATGAATGATTAGTTCATTTATTTTCAAACTTTCTTGTTTTGTGATAAATGCATGCAGAATTTTAAGTTTCTGTCTAAAGACCACTTTCACTGCATCTCACAAAGTTTTGGTCTGTAGTTGTTGCATTGACATTCAGTTCTAATTATAGTCTGGTTTGCTACGATACATACTAATTACTGTGACTAAAATTAACTCAAGTCAAGTAATGAAAAGGAGAATAATGTCTTTATAAGAGGAATGTTTCATTGGTTCATATACATTTTTTTCTAACACATTCATGTTTTACACAACCAAGTAAACATAATCAGTCCCCAGGTCATGATTGTGTAGCAGCCAGAACTTCCCCCCAAAGCTCAGGTTATAGCATGAACATTGCAGAGCAAAACCTTTATCTTACCAGGCCAACCATATTCACATTTGAGGTTATAACAATCCAGTTTGAAGACGTGATCAAACTCAAAGTAGAATAACTGAAAGCTGAAAAACCAAAAGCAGATTTCAACTCAGTCCAAGGAAGTTTTCATACTTGGTAGTAGGCAACCAAGTAAGGCAGTTAGGTTGTCAGATCAATGCAAGGGGTCATTCACTCTGAGCTTGATCAGGAAGGCTGCAGAGATGAGGCTTGCAATGCCCAGAAGACCAACTTAGATGACCTGTGAGACCACTTTTAGTTCTGAGGTTCAAGATTTTTATAATTTTGTGGTGCCAGGTACATAACACCCCTTCCTACATTACTTTCTGCTTACAGTGAGTCCTGACGAAATATAATATCCTCCTCTATTCTCTGGGTGGTAATTGTCAGACATGGTTGCAGTTACAGACTCTTTGATATCTCTGACAGGATGCACATGGACCTCCTGACTCTGATGAGAATGATGATCACCAAAAGCTGGGCCCTGCTTCTGATGGACAAAAGAATGCTGTACCCATACAAAAGTGCCAGTAGTACTGAGAAAGTGGTACCTTGTGGACTTGCAGGAGCCAATCCCTGGCCAACTCCTCCACCTCACAGTCAAAATAGCTGTGCAGGCTCAGGAGCACTATTTATGTTAGGTACTGTTGGTGTAAGCACTTCACCAGGTAGAAAAGGTGACTTCTATGGGAACTCACGAAGTCAGCCTTGTACCAGCTTGCTATTTCTATCAGTCAGAGTTCACTTAGGGAAGGGAATTATTGTGCTTATTATAGAATGAAAGATTTATTTTAGGAATTAATTTACATAATTGTGACAGAAACTGGAAAAATAAAGATCTAGAAGGAAGCATTGGAAGATCAGAGTAGAACCACTGACTATTCATCCTGAAACATTGATACACATGGACAAGACAGAACATGCAGGAAAATCTGAGAAGTCGAGCAGATACAGCCACTGAAATGAGACCACAGCAGGCATCTCAGGGAGAATTCTTTGGGAAACTGTTTCCTCTGTGTAGCTGCTTCTCTGTGGGTCTACATCCAAGCATCCAGCTGTGGGTTTGGGATTCCTGTTGGTATGCAGGGCCAATATTTTCTAAAATGAGAGCTATATCTGTAGTAGAGAGAACAAGGACCAGCTTGGCACCTGACTGTCTAGCCATCAGTATATCTCACCATGAAGACCTTCAAACAGTAGGGACTGTTACTTCACTTTGCAGACCAAATCTCAAAACCAAGAAGATTCTGGGAAACAATTCCCAACTTAATCAACTTGGGATTGTTTTAGGAATAAAGGATTTGTTTGAGGAATTAGACCTTACACAATTGTGGGAGAAACTCTAGACTGAGTCAACAATCCCACATTCAGCTATCAGTAGAGCCAAAACAGCTCTACTTTGTGATCTTTATTATGACTTCCTCTTTAACCCATAAATTATTTAGAAGTAGTTTTAAAAATTCCAAATGTCCAGAGGGATTCCTGGTAATGGGTATTAAATCTACCATCCCACTATAAACAACTACAGTAACACTACAAACGCTGGAATCTGCATAAGATGGAAACCTGCCACAGAATATTTTCAAATATTTTCCACTAATTGAGAGCCATGGAAAAGTAGTAAGACTGCACCCTGACAAAGATGGAAAATTGAGGGTTCTGGAAAAACAAGGCAGTCCTATTGAGTTCCAGTTCTCACAGTTTTCACTGTATAAAGCAGGACAAATATATGAAGCAATGCTCTATAAGCACTGGACAACCAGACAGTGTAAAGTGATGGTGAATAAATTAGTGTCAATTAGTGGCTTCCAGGGCTTAGAGTTGGGAGATGGATAGATGACAGATAGATAAGTAGATAGCTATAGATAGAGATACAGTTTCGTTGTAGAGATTGGACAATTCTGTATCCTAATTTTGGCATGGCAGAGGTTACATGACTCTATACACATGATAAAATTTCATAGAATATAACCCACCCCAAGAAAATGAGTACATGTAATAAATAGTGAAATCCTAATAAGGTCTATAGTTTAGTTAATAGCACTGTACCAATGTCAATTTCCTAGATATGATCATTTCCTGTGGTTAGGTAAGATTTTGTCATTGAGAGAAGCTGTATGAAGAGTACAACAGAACAGTGTGTACTGTTTTTGCAACTTCTTCTGGATCTTAAATTATTTCAAACCAAAAACATTTTTAAAATAATAGGTTGTGTCCTGATAGAGACAGTATGCCTATCAGTCATCAAGTGACTAGGCAAATAAACCTTTCCTTCATAAACTGTGCTATCCTATTGACTGAACCACAAAATTGAACATGCACAGAAGAATTACATCATAAAATGGAAATTATATACAAGTCCAAGTCTAGGTCATAGACTTCATAAGCAGTGGCAAAACTCTCATAATCCCTGTTCCTAATACTTTGCTGCCTCTCCCTCAACCCATATGAGGAAATCCCTATAACTAGTACAGCAGAGAGAAAAGCACAGGCCTAGTTTACAGTGGATCTGCACAATGTATTGATACCATCCTCATTTAAGGTGGTGTTGAATGTGGTGAAAGAAAATCCCTCCTGTAAGAACTTTGAATGGTATATCTGGCTGTCCACTTCACAAGGAATGAGAGATGGTCTGAGTGCAGATATACAATGTATAATGAGCAGTCACTAATGGGTTGATACACTGGTCAGGGACTTGGAAAACAAAAAAATTGAAAGATTAATGACAGGGGAGTCTAGAAGAGGGTATGTGAATGTATCTGTCATGGAGCACACAGAGAATGTGAAGATAATCACATCCTATTTAAATGCATACAAGTGTAGATCCACCATGAGATGTCTCAGTGATCAGGTGGATAAGATGATCCACCTGGTGATTTCATTCAGCCTCTTTTCCTAGCCACACCAATACTTGCTTCCTTACACTGATATAGTCAGCTGCCATGAAGCAAGCTATTCTATGGAGAGGTCTACATGGCAAGGAACTGAGGGATGCTCTGGATTATAGTCAGGAAGGAAATGAGTTCCTCATGTAGTCCAACAGTCTACCAGGAACCAAATTCTGGCAGCAATCAAGTGAGCTTGGAAGCAATTCCTTCTCCAGTTGAGTCTTCAGATAGCTACAACCCTAACTGATACCTTGATTGCAGCCATGTGAGAACTCCTAAGCCAGAAGACATAGCCAAGTTTTGGCCAAATTCCTGACCCACAGAGACAGTTA
>NW_006921957.1:224499-234776 GCF_000298275.1 Orycteropus afer afer
AGAACTCATCAAATTGTACACTTTAAGGGTCTATAATTCATTGTGTCAGTGTACTTAAACAAAGTTGAACATCCATTATGAAAAGTGGGAGATCTCTGGGTGGGAGATTTCCATGCAAATACTGGAAGATTCTACTCCCTCCTACAAATGTCACTTTCTTAAAACAAAGCACCTCTCTTCAGTAACATGAGGGCCAGGATCCATATTCTCCTAACAGTACTGGGTGAAAACTATCATGTATTGCTTCTCTGTACTCTACTTTCTATGATCATCATTGAATTATCTTAAACTCTTCTTTCTTCAGGCCTTGTCAGAGCCCTAATTGAGCTATAGTCAGGTCACTGAGAGCAAATGTGGGAGTCATCCTGTGCTCATTAATTTTAACTTATTTCATAAGTCCAAAGCCCATGAGACCACGTAGTAATATGTTCATTTATCAATTATGCAAACGAATATTGAAGCCAACACTTTTCCAGGTCGTATAAACTGGTGATATAGAGATAAATGAGATGTGGGCTTTGCTGTCAAGAAGTTCACAGTCTGGTGCCTTCATGTTTGAGGGGTATTCATTGCCACATCCTTCCATATGTTCTCATACATAATCTTATTTAAGATATTCATTACTCTTTTATGAATGTCCATTACGGGTTGGAAGGAATTTGTATGGAGAGGTCATTTATGCTGTGTCCCAGGTTTGGTTGCTGCTTTCCATGCTTCCATGACTTCATTCTGGCACTTTTCCCCATCCTGTCACTTTGAGGAAAGCCCTCTTCACATCTTTGTTCCTGAGGCTATAGATAATGGGGTTGAGAAAGGCAGAGATCACGTTATAGAAAAGAGCCAACTTCTTGTCCTCTTCTGGGGAGGCCTCAGAGCCAGGTCTCATGTACATAACCATGCATGGTATGGAGAACATAGTGACCACAGTGATGTGGGAGGCACAAGTGGAGAAGGCTTTAAGCCTCCCCTGGGCTGAACGAATCCTCAAGATGGCAGCAAAGATATTGATGTAAACAATGATGATGAGGGAGAGTGGGACCAGCAGAAGGATGAAGCCAAGGATGAAGTCCACTCGGTCATTGAGGGATGTGTCTGCACAGGCCAACTTCAAGACAGCAGGTACTTCACAGAAGAAGTGATTTATCTCATTAGGACCACAATAGGGAAGAATCATAGCAGAGACTGTGTATATCAGGGCACAGCTGATACCCCAGAATCCACAGAAAGCCACCATTAACCCACATAGCAAAGGGCTCATAATAACCTTATACCTGAGAGGATAGCAAATGGCCACATACCTGTCATAAGCCATGATTGCAAATAGCCAAGACTCAGTGATGCCCAGCATCAGGAAGATGTACATCTGGGTTACACATCCAATATAGGAGATGGTCTTCTTCTGACAAATCATATGTACCAACATCTGAGGTACTGTGGTAGTGACATATCCCATGTCCATAATGGAAAGAACACTGAGGAAAAAGTACATGGGTGTGTGCAGACGACTGTCAATCCGTATCAGAGTGATAATGAGCCCATTGCCTAGAAGAGTGATGAGGTAGAGGAAGAGGAAAATACTGAAAAGAATAACATTTATCTGTGTATTACTAGAGAATCCTAGAAGAATAAACTCAGTAAGAAAGGTGTAGTTTCCCCTGAGGAAATCTTGCATTTTGTTTCTTCTGTAGAGAAAGAACAGAGACATCATACATAAAGGTGAAATCTTCAGATTCTAACAAAGCTGCTGTTCATATATTTATTAGGAGTGCCAGTTACAAATAGCAGAGTAGTACATATTAGTTTACCCACAAAGTGGGTAAAATTATATATATACATATATATATATATATATATATATATATATAAAGAACTTCTATTTGATATGAAATGGTATGTAAATATTCTTTTAATCCCAGTTTATTCTGAAATTCCACATAATAAATTCCATATTCCATTCTGCAGTATGGATTACACCTCAATATAAAGAAAACAAAAATCCTCACAACTGGTCCAATAAACAGCTTCACAATAAATGGAGAAAAGATTGAAGTTGGCAAGGACTTTATATTACTTGGTTCTACAATCAATACCAATGGAAGAGGCAGTCAAGACATCAAATGTCGTATTATGTTGGGCAAATCTGCTGCAAAAGACCTCTTTCAAGTGATGAAGAGCAAAGATTCTCCTTGAAGACTAAGGTGCACCTAACCCAAGCCATGGTAATTTCAATCGCCTCTTATGTATGTGAGAGCTGGACAATGAATAAGGAAGACTGAAGAAGAGTTGATGTTTTGAGTTGTGGTGTTGGAGAAGAATGCAAAGAGTACCGTGGCCTGCTAAAAGGACTAACAAATTTGTCATGGAAGAAGTGCAGCCAGAATACTCCTTGGAAGTGAGAATGACCAGACTTCATCTCACCTACTTTGGTCATGTTCTCAGAAGGAACCATTCCCTGGAGAAGGATATCATGCTTGGTAAAGTGGAGAGTCAATGAAGAAGGGGAAGGCCCTTAATGAGAGGGATTGACACAGTGCCTGCAATGATGGGCTCAGGTATAGCAAGGAACATGAGGCTGGCACAGGACCAGGCAGTGTTTTATTCTGCTATGCATAGGGTCACCATGAGTCGGAGACAATTCAACGGCTCCTAACAACAACAGCAACATTACAAAATGTAGGGCTTTCAAAAGGATGGTCTTAAACTATTCTTTGCATTTACTACTTCATGTAGCTTATAAAAGATTTCAAAGAGAACAAGGAAAGAGTTAGAGATTTGAGAGCGTAGCATTTGCTTTGCCAATAGGGAAGAATGGGGATGTCTCCCCCTCCTTTGAAGCTCCTCTCAAAATGGGTTTCAATATGACCAGTTGAAGAGTTTGATGGGTACTCTGTAAGTTTAGAGGCACAGTTATTTGGTGTCTGGCTCAAACCTCTAGCAGCAGAAAAACAATTAGCATTTGAAAATAAATTGTACTCCTCATGAAGAGTCAAAGCCATATGTTTTCATAGACCAGTGGTGGGTAATACATAAGAGAAAGAAAGAGAGCTAGGAATTGGTTGTCTTGGATCCTGTGGTTAAGAGGTAAATTCTAGATTCAGGATTTCTAAATTTTTATTTAATCCTTGCTATTTATCAGCTGCATGGCCTTGGGCAAATTCTTTACTCTCTCTGTGCCACATCTTAAAATGGGGAAAATAATAGCAAATTACCTCTTAAATGTTGTGAGGATTAAATAAGCCAATGCAAGAAAAGCACATAAATAATAGTGGCCTGGCATATAGAAACACTCAATAAATGGTAGGTATTATAACCACTATTATTATTGTCATCTTTTCCAAAAGGATCCAGTTGGGGCAATGGTATCTTAAAAGAAGGAAGGTGGATGCTTGGAAGATGAGGAAGGATTTTTAAGAGATAGATTCTCTCTTATAAAGGGAGCTGCAAGTAAAATATTTGAAGAGATAGAAAAGTCTTAGAAAGCAAGGATAGGGGTTTCCTAATGCTGGTTATGATTCAATAAATAGTGACAGGCTGTAAAAACTAGAAAAAAAGAGAAAAAATTGCAAATATCACAATTTTAGCAATATCGGAAAGCTGTGAAAACACAGAAGAGTAAGTGAACCAAAATTACAAAGAGATTAAAAAAAAAAAAATTCCAAGGTAAGATGGAATCACTGGTCATGTTCTTCCCTAGAAGAATTTGGTGAGTCTCCTTACAAACTATGGGTCAGGCATGATATAGGAAGAGGAAGTTTACTAGGGGGAAAAGAAGTCAGCAGAGCTTTTGACCGCTGCATTGAGCTGACATGAGAGATTTAAACCTAGAAGCATTCCAAATTCAAGGCTGACTTCTCCCATAGGACATCCACTGAGTGATGGGGCAGAATAGAAGGCTGAGATGAAAAGATAGAATAAAATTCCCATTAGTTTCCACATTAGAGCAAGAGTTATCATTCCCAAATACAACTCTGATATCATACCTCTTTAATGGATCTTTATCACCCTCACTATAGCATTCACCTTCTTTAACCTATTTTTCATGACATCATAGGTCCTCCAAGGTCTGTCCTTGCCTACCTGTCCAGCCTTATCTTCCATCATCCCCTCATGCTTCTTAAGAGATATTCTCCCATTAGAGTAAGAGATCTGAAACAAATATATGACAGAATTCCTGAATCATTTATAACTGAAGTGCACTGATTTTGACTCAAGTTATAACCTGGTTCTGACCCTTCTTAATTCCTGTATATATTAATTCCTTTTCTACATAAAAGATAAAGAGTGGATTTTCTTTGGGGTGGGAGGAAAGCATTAACTTTGCAGTTCTTTTACACACAATCCCCATCAAATAGCATTTTGAAATATGTTAAAAGGCAAGAAAATGTGACCTCCAATCAAGAGGGGGAAAAATAAACATTAGAAGTATATAACTGAAAGCAAATAATGCAAGATTTACATACAAGTATTTTAAAGCAACTATTATAACTAAATTAATTAGAGAAAAATATGGAAAAATGCTTAGAATGAGAGAAAAGTTCAACAGAGAATTGAAATCAATAAAGTGCACAACACAAAACAATATTTGAAATTTAGACTCATTTGACAGTTTTAAAAACAGACTGGGAACAAATAAGACAATTTTAGTGAACTCAAAAACAGATCAATAAAAAATATTCAACCTAAATCCTCGAAATAAAAAATGAACAGAAAAGAGTACAAGAAGCAAATGGGACATATCATTTAACATGTGTCTGATTGGATGGACAAACAGAAAGAGAGAGAAGTAAGAGTAATAAAATTAAGAGATAATGACCAACAACTTTCCTAAATAAAAGAAAGATATGAACCCACAAAACAGAGATGCTGAAATAAATAAATAAATAAATGCTGAAATAAATGATACAATAAAACTGTTGAAAACCAAAGATACAGTCTCAAAAGCAACCAAAGAAAAAGACTTAGTACTTTCAAATGAGCAATAATGAGATTGACAGCAGACCTTCCAAAAGTAATTATGAAATCCAGAAGGCAATTGAATGACACCTTTAATGGGCAGAGGGAAGAAAGGGATGGAGGGAGAGAATGAAAGAAGGGAGAGTGGTAGGATGGAAGGGAGGGAGGAAAAGAGAAAGGGAGAAAAGGAGGGAAGCAGGGAGGGAAGAAGGAAAAGGAAAGAAAGCATTTAATTCTCCCAATAATTCTGTGATACAAGTTCTAGTATTATTTCACCTCAGAAAACAGGTTCAGATATATTCAGAAAATTTACCAAGATCTACAGATTGTAGGTGGAGGAACAAGGATGTAAATCCAAATATCTCTCACTTATTACTATAAGATGATTTCTAGGATCAAGGTAACACATGAACTCCATACAATTTATTTGGGGGAAGAATCCAAAGTCAAAAGTCAAGCTAATCTTTGATGAGTGAGCAGATGTTAAGTACTGGGGCAGGGCAGAGAAGGATATTCCATACAGAAGGACTATCATGTGTGAAGTCATGAAGCACGAGATAAACCAGGGGATGATGGAAGATAAGGCTGGACAGGTAGGCAAGGACAGACGTTGGAAGACCTATGATGTCATGAAAAATAGGTTAAAGAAGGTGAATGTTATAGTGAGGGTGATAAAGATCTATTAAAGAGGTATGATATCAGAATTGTATTTGGGAATGATAGCTCTGGCTCTAATGTGGAGACTTAATTAGAGGAAGAGAATGGCAGCTGCTGAAGTTTATTCAGTCAGGAAAAGATGAGAGTCAGAACTAGGCAGTGATTATTGATATAAGAGTTAGTTATTCAACAAGATTCTTTAGGTGAAATCTATGCATCTAGATAACTGATTAGGGAGTGGTGAGGAAGAAATGGGTTCAAGGAATGAATTCCATGTTTTGGCAATTAGATGGGTCATGGTGCTATTTGCTGAAATGGTTTTGTGAGGGAGGCAGGGAAGACAGATGATGAGTTTAATTTAGGACTCAGAGTCCGTGGGACTCCCAGTAGCTGCTGTATAGATAGATCTAGAGCTGACATCTCTTGAGATAGGAATCTGAATTTTATCCATACTTCTATAGTAGTTGAAGCTATTGGTGGAGTTGAGAAAACCCAGGGAAAATTTATAGAGGGAGAAATGAGTCAAAACAGAACTCAGAAAAATAGCAATTCTTAAGGGTTAGCTTTACTGAGAGAATATAGAGAAGAGGATAATAGTGTGGGACCAAGCAAATTAAAAAAATCAAACTCACTGCCCTTAAGTCAATTCTGACTCATAGAAACTCCCAGTGGATTCCTGAAGCTGTAAATGTTTACAAAAGTAGATTGCCCCATCTTCCTTCCAAGGAGTGGCCAGTGGATTTGAACCATTGACCTTCTGGTTAGCAGCCAAATGCCCTATCCACTACACCACCAGAGCTCCTTTTGAGGGAACAAAGAGGAGGAGAAAAACTTGGAGATCATGATAAGTGACACAGAGACCTAAGGAGAGAAGAGTTTTGGACGGAGAAGGTGGTCTTAGTGATCAAATACGCATAGACATCAAATTAAACAAAGACCAAAAGTGTCTATCCCATTTAGCAACAAGGAGACTTTGGGAGAATTGTTTCAACAAACGTCTACATGCTGCAGGTTAATAGAAGTTGATACAAACTCAATTATTGGGACATTTGGACCAGGTGCAAAGGTGGTCATAAACTAGATAGTGAGAAGAAAATATAAATTTTTAAGACACAAGAATTACAGCTTATATGGTGAAGGGAATTGTCAATTAATACAGAAGGAAAGAGACCAAATCATGGAGCAAGGTTTGAGGAAGCAAGAGAGGGACCAGGCTACAAGAGAAGGATTAGACTCAAACCAGAGGAAAGGCCCCATTCCACTGTGGCTGATGTGACCGAACCAAATAAAACCAAACCCACTCCCATTGAGTCAGTTCCAACTCATAGTGACCCCCATTAGATTTCCAAGGCAGTAGATCATTACAGAAGAAAATTATCTCATCTTCCTTTTTTGGAGCAACTGGTGGGTTTGAACCACCAACTTTCTGATTAGCAGTCTAAAACCTTAGGCTGTGCTACCAGAGCTCCTTGTGGTTGATGGGAAAGAGGTAAGAATTAGTATGAATGTAGAGTATTTGAAATCTCACCATGTAGCAGAAATTCAGAGCTATATCTGTATCAAATATGTGGGACAACTGAGGTGTTTTTTGTTTTGTTTTGTTTTTTCTTTTTAACATCTGCTAACCAGAAGGCTGGCAGTTCAAACCCACCAGCCACTCCTCAGAAGGAAGTTTGGGCAATCTACCTTCCTCAGTGTAGAAGTAGATCGCTCAACCTTCCTTCAGAGGAGTGGCTGGTGGGTTTGAATCACCAGCCTTCTGGTTAGCAGTCAAGTGCCTTAGGCACTATGCCACCAGAGCTCCCTCCTTATACCTACTGTAATGAAAATGATCTGATATAATGAAAAGATCAAGACTGAGATATAAAAGCATCTCATCCAATAAGAACGATAGTCTGCAACCAGCCAGTCACCTGGCATTAAGAACTTCTCCATATGTTTATCTCTTGCCCAGACTCTCCCTGAACTCCATATATCTATCTGTCTACTTGAAATCTGCCCTTAGATGTTTATAAGCATCTCCAATTTAAATTCAAGACTGAACTCCTGATTTTCCTACAAGACCCTACATGAACTAGCTCTTGAATCTCATCTCTCATTACTGCCCCTTTGCTCACTCCACAAAACCACTCTGTAATCTTTCTATTCCATCAACTGACAAGTATATTTTAACCTAAGGATATTTGCTACAGTATTCACTGCCTGTGATTTCTTTCACCAGATATCTTCAGGGAAAGTTCTTTCACTTCCTCAGGACCTCTATCAAATTGTCACTTTATCAGAGAGATAGTACTTCACCATTCTTTTTGAAATACAACCAACTTTCCTTATCTCTTTGTCCTACTTTGGTTTTCTTTTTTGTACTTCTTGCCTCTTAAAAAAATATATCAATTTATTTGATTATTGTCTGTCACTACACCTAGATCGTTAAAACAGGAACTTTGTTTCATTTATTGATAGATCTCCACTGTCAATCATAGGGCCTGACAAAAGGTAGAAACTCATTACATACTTGTTAAATTATGAAAGCAGGGGAGGAAATCTTGGACTCTATCTTAGAAAGTATGTTGGAAGAATAAGGAAAGGTTATTGACATTTGTCCTCTCAAGTAGTGCAAGAATATTTGCATTGTAGAATTTACACTTGAGAGGCATGTCTTAAGACAGTATGTGGACAGGTTGTGGCACATAGGAAGATATATTGTGATGGTGGAAAAAGAAATTGAAGGAACAGGAGATACATGCTCTGCATAAATTTAAGCCAGGGAGGGGCAAGTGTGGTGGAGGGAGGGAGCTGAGGTTTGTCTACAGAAGTATCTGAAGGGCTTTGTGAAGGAAGATGGATAATACTCCAAATTTAGAATGAGGTGTAAATTTTACCAAGGAGACAAGTTATAGATTGACATGAAAAATATTCTGACACTTAGGGATGTTCATAGACATAGAACTTTCCTGAGAAATAATGAGTTCCTTGTTTATGTTGAGAGGTTCAGGATGAACCTAGCTGACCTTATGTCAGGTATACTTGTGTCAGGGATGTCCTGGGATCACCCCAAGGTGTCGCAGGAGGACTTCTGAGGTCCATTCCAGCTGGAAGTATAAGTGACTTTCCCATATTCTCTGTCCTCTTTATTGCCTAAAATTATTACCTATCCAATGCTGAAGCACTGAGTAACCTCACACTTATATCTCCTAGTCCCACCCACTGTAGAAGCAGTCTTGACAAAAGAATTTTTTCACTCTGACTTGTGACTTCTCAAGTATCCATAATATGGTGCAGAATGTTATGAAGGAGAAAGTGAGGTACTTAGACAAGAAAAGGCAGAGTGATTGGGAATGGGGGATAGATGAGTAGGCTCAAATGCAGACACAGACCCACCATCCCTATTGACTGTAACTGAGTGTGTCACTAGTCTACAGATTGCTTGGCAGGAGGCATCTGCCTCCCTTCCCCTCACCAATAAGAGGTCTCCGGAGCAATTCTCAACTCCAAAGAGGTCCCCCAAATTCCTGCTTCTTCAGAAATCTCCCTTCAGGTCCCTCCTATTCCTTTTATGCTAATGCTGCCCTATCAAACTTTCATACCACCCATCTGTCACACTCTTGTCTTACCCACTTCCACGGGCTCCAGCTGATTAGGATGTGGTCATGGGAGAGCTCAACTGTCTCAGCCCCCACCAACATCCTCTCCTCCTTCTCCTTGTCTCTATTGGAAACAAAGGCCAAATTCAAGAGACACAGATATGAAGGGACACACAGTTATCAGGATTTTAGACACTGGAGAAAACTAGAGACAGGCAAAATAAGTGATTCCTCGGATAGGAGGACTCTAGTGCAGCCTCCTACACTCCTTACCTGCTGTTGAGCTCTGTGTGAAAGATAAGCCAAGAGTCTGAGGAGCTGTCCTTTGAAATTCTACTCCTGGGAACCCTGATTCCCAGGATGACAAATCTGACAACTTCTTAATGAGCTTCCTATGGATTTGAATTCCCCAAGATCTGAGCAACTTAGTACTCAGGGCTGTGTATAGCCAGATCCCCTGATCCTCCCAGTCCAAGTCCTGACTACTCCCCATGGGCCATGAATGTTCTGATAAGGTCAGCCTTCAGTGTGTCCATGCTATCCCATGCTCCATGTTTCCTCCAGGTTAGTCGCAGATTGCTTGGGTTTAATTGCTGGTTATTCACACTTACCAGTCTGTGTGAGATTGGGCAAGTGCCAAAAAGCTTTCTTTTTTTTTTAACTTTTATGGTGGTGAAAACATACACAACAAGATATTTGCCAGCATAACAACTTCCTTTACAACTCAAGGAAATTGATGACATTTTTCATGTTGTGCCACCATTATTGTTATCCTTTTCCAAAATATTCCACTGCCGTTTGCATAAACTCAATGTCCCACAAACAAATGCTTCCCCTGCTTCCCCTTTACCCCTACCTCCTACCCTTGTTGTTGTTGTTGTTATGTGCCGTGGAATCGGACCTGACTCATAGTGACCCCTCCTTAGGTGTCCAAGGCGGTATCACTACGGAAGTAGATTGCCCAACCTTCCTTCCAAGTCCTACCCTTGGTAACCATAAATAATCTTTGGTTTATATATATATATATATATAGCTCTGGTAGCATAGTGCCTAAGGCACTTGACTGCTAACCAGAAGGCTGGCGGT
>NW_006921957.1:234876-237966 GCF_000298275.1 Orycteropus afer afer
CCACCAGCCATTCCTCAGAAGGAAAATGGGGCAATCTACTTCCGTAGTGATACTGCCTCAGAAACCCAAGGAGGGGTCACTATGAGTCCATTCAACTCGATGGTACATAACAACAACAAATGTGTGTGTGTGTGTGTGTGTGTGTACATGTATATATATTTTTTTCCTGCACTATCTAGAAATTTAGCCTCCTCTCCCCTTCCATCCCTGGTAGCCAACAAAGTTTCCTTCTATGTATAAACTTTTCCTTGACTTTTTACAATAGTGGACTAATACAGTAGTTTCCTTCTGTGATTGACTTATTTCACACAGCGTAATGTCCTCCAAGTTTATCCATGTTATGCAGTGTTTTGCAGATTCTACATTATTCTTTAGGGTTGCATAGTATTCCATTATATGTATGTACCACAGTTTGTTTATACATTCCTCTGTTGATAGGCACTTAGGTTGTTCCCATCTCTTTGCTATTGTGAATAGGGCTGTGATGAACATGGGTGTGCATATATCTATTCTTGTCCTGCCTCTGACTTCTTTAGAATATATAGCTAGAAATGGGATTGCTGAATCAAATGGCATTCCTATTTCCAACTTTTTAAGGAATCACCATAGCGATTTCCACAGTGATTGTATCCTTTTACAGTCCTACCAGCAGTGTATGAGAGTCCCAATGCCTCCACATCCTTGCCAGCATTTGTTATTTTTTGTCTTGTTGAACTTTGCTATTAATGCTGGGGTGAGATGGTATCTCATGGTTGTTCTGATTTGCATCTCTCTAATGGCTAATGATCATGGACATTTCTTCATGTGTTTGTTGGTTGCCGGAACATCTTCTTTGGTGATGTGTCTGTTCGTGTCTTCTGTCCATTTTTAAATTGGATTGTCTTCTTGACATTGAGGTGTTAGAGTTTTTGATAAATTTTAGAGCTAAATCCTTTGTCTGATATGTCATTGCTGAGTAATTTTTCCCAATCTGTAGGTTCTGTTTTGACTCTTTTGGAGAAGTCTTTTAAAGCACATAAAAATTTAATTTTTAGAAAGTCTCATTCATCTAGTTTATCTTCAGCTGTTGGTGCATTTTGGGTTGTGCTTGACAGTCTATTTATACCATAAATTAGGACCCCTAAATTTGCCCCAGGAGTTCTGGTAGCATAGTGCCTAAGGCACTTGACTGCTAACCAGAAGGCTGCCGGTTCAAACCCATCAGCCACTCCTCAAAAGGAAGATTGGGTGATCTATTTCCATAGTGATACCACCTCAGAAACCCAAGGAGGGGTCGCTATGAGTTGGGGCCAACTCGACGGCACATAACAACAACAACAAATTTGCCCCTATTTTTTCCTTCAGGAACTTTATGATTTTAGGTTTCACATTTAAGTCTTTGATCTATCTGGAGTTAGTTTGTGTGTGTGGTGTGAGGTACAGATCTTATTTCCTTTTTCTGCAAATGGATACCCAGTTTTGCCACCACCATTTGTGAAAGCAGAGCTCTGGTGGTGCAGTGCCTAAGGCATTTGACTGCTAACCAGGAGGCTGGCAGTTCAAACCCACCAGCTACTCCTTGGAAAGAAGGTTGGGCAATCTACTTCCATAGTGATACCACCTTGGAAACCCAAGGAGGGGTCGCTATGAGTTGGATCTGACTCGACGGCAGTGAGTTTGGTTTTTGGTTGATTTGTGAAAGAGACTATCTCTTCCCCCATCTAATGGATTTCAGCCCACTGTCAAAGATCAGTTGACCATAGATTGGTGGATCTATTTCTGGGTTCTCAATTTTGTTCCACTGGTCTGCGTGCCTGTCATTGTACCACTACCAAGCTGTTTTGGTTACTGTGGCGGTGTAGCAGATTTTAAGATCTGGGAGTGTGAGACCTACTTTGTTCTTCTTCTTCAATAATGCTTTGCTTATCCGAGGTCTCTTTCCTTTCCATATAAAGTTGTTGTTGTTGTTGTTGTTGTTGTTATGTGCTGTGGAGTCTGACCTGACTCATAGAGACCCCTCCTTGGATTTCCAAGGTGGTATCACTATGCAAGTAGATTGCCCAACCTTCCTTCCAAAGAGTGGCTGGTGGGTTTGAACTGCCAGCCTTATAAAGTTAGTGATTGCTTTTTCCATGTCCTTAAAGACTGTAGATAGAATCTGGATCAGGATTGCATTGAATGTATAGATTACTTTGAGTAGTATTCACAATTTCACAATGTTTGATCCTCCTATACATGAACTTGATATGTTCTTTCATTCATGTAGATCTCTTACAGTTTCTTGAAATAGTGTTTTGTGGTTTTCTTTGTCTAGGTCTTTTGTGTCCTTGGTAAGATTTATTCCCAAGTATCTTATCTTTTTGGTAGCTGCTGTAATGATATTGATTTCCTTATTTCCTTTTCAGAGACCTCTTTGCTGGTGTAGAGGAATCTAACTACTTTTTGTATGTTAATCTTGTATCCTGCCACTATGCTCAATTTTTCAATAAGTTCCAATAGTTTTCTTGGTGAGTTTCTTGGGTTTTATATTTATAGGATTATATCATCAGCAAATAGGGATACTTTTACTCCTTCCTCACTAATTTGGATGTCTTTGGTTTCCCTTCCTTGCCTTATTGCTCTGGCTAGGACTTCCAATACAAAGTTGAATACAAGTGGAGACAGAAGGCATCCTTGTCAAGTTCCTGTTCACAAGGAGAATGATTTCAGTCTCTCTCCATTGAGATTAATGTTGGTTGTTTGTTTTGCATATATGTCCTCTATTCCTATTTTTCTGAGAGGTTTTATCAGGAATGTATTTTGGATTTGATCAAATACCTTTTCTGCATCTATTGATATAATAATGCAATTATTTTCCTTTATTTTACACATATGATGGATTACATGATTGTTTTCTTATCTTTTTGGTAGCTGCTGTAATGATATTGATTTCCTTATTTCCTTTTCAGAGACCTCTTTGCATATCTGGTATGAATTCCATTTGGTCGTGATGTATTATTATTTTTTTATATGTTGTTGGAGTCTACTGGCTAGGATTTTGTTGAAGATTTTTGCATCTATTTTCATGAGGGATACTTGATCTGTAGTTTTCCTTTCTAGTGGTGTCTTTGC
>NW_006921957.1:238845-239589 GCF_000298275.1 Orycteropus afer afer
AATCTTTATTATTTCTTTTCTTCTGGTAACTGTAGGATTTTTTTTTTTTTTTTGCAGTTATTTTTCTAATTGTTGGAGATTTTGTGTTAAGGTGTTGATTTTGCAACCATGAGAAACACTCTCACCACAGCATTAATATCAAAATTTAACAACACAGAAAATAACAAATGCTGGTGAGGATGTGGAGACATTGGGAATCTTATACACTGGTGGTGGGACTGTAAAATGATACAATAACTGTGGAAATTGGTATGGCAATCCCTTAAAAGTTGGAAATAGAAATACCATTTGATCCAGCAATCCCTGTACTAGCTATATATCCTAAAGAAGTGAGAGGCAGGACACAAATAAATATATGCACACCCATATTCATCACAGCACTATTCACAATAGCAAAAAGATGGAAACAACCTAAAAGCCCATCAGCCAAGGAATGGATAAACAAACTGTGGTACATACCACAATGGAATACTATGCAATCCTAAAGAATAACATAGAATCTGAAAAACACTGCAGGTCATGGATGATCTTGGAGGACATTTTGCTGAGTAAAATAAGTTGATCACAGAAGGACAAATATTGTATTAGTCCACTGTTGTAAAAAGTCGAGTAAAGGTTTATACATAGAAGGAAACTTTCTTTGTTGGCTACCAGGGATGGGAGGGGAGGGGAAAGAATTTCTAGATAAAACCAAATAAACCAAACTCACTGCCATCACATAAGATCTGACTCATAGCAACCCCT
>NW_006921957.1:265993-328057 GCF_000298275.1 Orycteropus afer afer
TCAAACCCACCAGCCACTCCTCGGAAGGAAGGTTGGGCAATCCTACTTCCGTAGTGATACTGCCTCGGAAACCCAAGGAGGGGTCGCTATGAGTCGGGCTGACTCGACGGCACATGACAACAACAACAACAAGGTGTACTAACATACACATAATGGGAGTAACAGAAGTAGAGGAAAAAGAACTGTGGAAATAAAGAAACAATGGCTAAAATCTTCCCAGATTTGATGAAAATACTTGGTGCATAGCTTCCAGACTCCCAGTAACACACAAGCCACCACAGTACAACAAACTGACAGATGAGTAGTGGGAGATTCATATTTAGAAAAATCATTATCAAATTGTCAAAGACAAAGAGATATTCTTTGAAGCAGAAAGAGAGAATATGTTTATCACATAAAAGTGGTCCTCGATGAAATTAACAACAGATTTTTCATCAGGAACCATGGAAACTAAAAGGCAGTGGGATGACATAGTAAAAGTGCTGAAAAGACTGTCAACCAAGAATTCAATGTCCAGCAAAACTGTCCTTCAAAAATGAATGTGAAATTAAAGCATTCTTAGATAAACAAAAACTGAAAGAATTTGTCCCTAGCAAAACTTCTCTGCAAGAAATACTAATGAGAGTCTTTCAGGGTAAAATGAAAAGACACTAGACAGTAATTCAAAGCCACATGAAGAAATAAAGCACACCATTATATAAGTAAATATAAAAGATAGTATAAATACATTTTTATTTGTAATTCTTTTCCTTTATTTAATTTTCTGTATTATTTCCCTATTTGCAATCATGGGCACACAATGTGTAAAGATGCAGTTTGTGTCACAATGATAGAACAAATGAAGTGGGAGGGAAAAGAGGAGCAATGAAACTTTCAAGAGCGGAACTCAACAGGATTGCCTTGTTTTTCTGGGTTTTGCAAGTTTTCCACCTTTGACAGGATGCAGTCACCACCTTTCTATCACTCTTGATTTAGTGGAAAATATTATAATTTTCCTCCTCTGACAGTCTTCTTCCTTACACAGATTCCATCTTTCACAGATTTTACTGTATATAAGACAATCTTCTTACAACTATTGAAATTAAGTTAGTATAGATCTGAACTAGATTGCTAGAAGTTAATATATTAATTGTGATTACTAGAGAAACCACTAAAAAAATAACTCAAAAATATATAGTGAAAAAAATGACAAAAGAATTACAATGGTAGACTAGAAAATTTTAATACAAAACAAGATCGTAATAGAGGAACTGCTGGTGGATTCAAACCACAAATCAATACCAACTTAATTTCAATAGTATACATGATTCCAAAGGACATATACAAAGGAATATACAAATAATTCTAAGAAAAAGGCAAAAAAAAAAAAAAACTAAGTGAAAACTAGACAAATAATATGAATAGGAAATTCACCAAAAAATAAAAATTTTTATTTGAATAAACATTTGAAAATTAAGTTTCAATAAACATTTGAAAAGATGTCTGATCTTATTAAACAATAAGATGTGAATTCACTCATCAGATTGCTCAAGAATGAAAAACAAGAAGTAGTTATTTTCTAATGTCGTCAGTAACATGAGAAAATGAGGACCTTCATACACTTTGATAGGACTTTAAAATGAATACTGTACTGCCCTTTTGGAAGTATCTATTAAAAGTAACCTAGTAATAAAACAATATATAATTTATGTTTAGAAAAAAGAATAGAATAAAATTATATTCCTCTATATTTATAAATATATATAACGTAAAAGCATATTTTAAAAATCTGGAAGCTTACTTCAACTCAGGTGTGGGGACTAGTACCAAAGAGAGGATAAAAGGGCACTTTTACTTATCTGTATTGCTTACAATGAATGTGTTGATATTTACTTATATAATTAAAGTTAAATAAAGAGAATTTTAAAATAATAATAAAGCTCTTCAGGGATTTCTTATGTCTTTATAAGACAATTTATAAGGCAGACTAACTCAAGGTGGAGAAAGCTTCTCAGACAGCAGCATATGCCACCTGAATCCAGGAGCCCACATTTGCATTGTGTGTGTATGTGACACCCCAAACACAGCCACAGACTCCAGACTTTGAACTACTAAGAATTTCCCACAAGCTCTTCATTAGCCTACATTTCCCAGGAGGATATAAGAATGACAGTTCTACTGAGAGCTATACTCTTCTGATCCCAATTAAGCTAGAGTTAATGTCTTGATCTTCACACATCTTTCTCCCTCTGCTATGAATCTCCAAGTTTGTTCCCCAGTTACTAGGAGTCACTCCTGTGTCCCTCTACCCCAGGAGTTCTCTTTATTGGCTGTGGTCCAATTAAGCTATAAATTAGTTGCTCTGAAATGAGAAGTCCTGGGAGGCTTGTTAAGTTAAGTGCTGAAGAAAAGGGAAAGAACATCATCAAGAACCTCAGCTTATTAGGCAACTGGGCCAACACAATAAGTAAGCAGGAAGAGCAGAAATGACTCCATGTCCCCAGAGTCATCTGAGAAAACTTGTTTTAACTTTTACCTAATTTTATCCCAAGTGTGTACACTAGCTACCGAGCACAGACTCAAAGCACCTTCACTTTCTCCACCACCATCACATGATTTTTGTCATACATAGATCATACATCATCACCCTGTCATGTCATTAGTAGTATTCTCATCATCACTTTCATCAACCATCACCACAAAACCATCATCCTCCTTTCTCTATTGCTTCATCATTCTCAACATTATCATCCAAGCCATCATCTCACCATCAGCAACAGAAGCATTACCATCATCACATTATCACTGCAAACGTCATCATTCAGCTACACCAATTAGTCATAACTATCACCCCCATGAGCATCACTATAATAAATAACCACAGCTTATGAAAAGAGAGCAGTGTCCTAAAGACTCAGGGAAAAACAGTGAAGAAAAATATTTTTAAAAAGGTGTTCTGAACGATTAGGTATGTCTATGTGGAGGAGAGTGTGCCCATGACCATATATAGGATTGGCAGACAATATTTCGACAAGTGTATTTGTATGTTGTGTAAGGATATCTAGATATATTGTAGAGCTGACAAGGGACAAGATTGTAGTCACTTCTTGGCCACGCCTAGCTACCCAGAGCGAACAAGTAGTTGGACCTGTGGGCTCAGGACCATGGTCTCAGGAGACATCAAGCTCAAATGGCATAGCATACCACACAAAAACATTGTTCCACATCCCACTTTGGTGAGTAGTGACTGGGATCTTAAAAGCTTGCAACCAGCCATCTAAATGAAACAATGGATCTTTCCTCATCCAGAGCAAACAAGAATGAAGAAAACCAAAGACACATGGAAACAATTAATGCAAGGGACTGGTACACCATGCGATCCTCAGCCTATATGACTATGAGAGCAGAAGAACTAGATGGTGCCCGGCTACCACTATTAACCACTTGGAGGGAGATCTATGTAGGAGATCCTGGATGGAGTGGGATAGCAATGTGGAGCAAAAATAAAAATCATTAAAAAAAAAGGGGGGGATCAGATTTGCTAGTCTGAAGAGCCTGATGAAACCCCTGAGACTATGGCCCCTAGTTGCCCTTCAGGTCTGGAATTGAACCCACTCCTGTGGCTTCCAGCCAAACAAAAGACAGACATATGAGCTGAACATTTACAATAGGTAGATACACTCCTTGGAAAGAACAATTATGGGAGAATAGAAGGGCTGTGTATGCATAGGGAGACAGCTCAGGGAGCAGGAGTGCATGGGAGGGAAGGACACAGGGAAGGGGTGGCTATGGGGAGGAAGTGGGAGAAGAGTTGTTGCATTGTGGGAAATTACAGTCAATGTCATGAGACAAAGCGTATGTGAGCTGCTGTATGGAAGATAAATTTGCTCTGTAAACTTTTACCCAAATCACAAAAACAAAAAGCTGTTCTTAGATAGCAATCAGATACAAGAGGACAAAGCAGGAGCATAAAAAGGTAATAGATGGAGATTGAAGAAAAAAAAAAGTGCATTAAGTAAAATAAAATAAAATTTGATACAGTAGTCAAAATGTATCCTGAACCCGAAAAAGTAAATGAAACAATTGATGTTGTACAAAAATTGAAATATTTCCACAATGCAGGAAGAAAAAGAGAAAATGATGATTAAAGAATGGAGAATGGGTTGTAGAGATCTAAAGAAGAAAACAAAAAATGGGTAACAGGCAATATCCAAAACTATAATATAAGAAAACTTTATGAATATAAAAAGAAATATTCAAGATCTTCTTGATCTTGGGAAAATTAATAAAATAATAAAACCCACTGCCATTGAGCCATTCTGATTCATAGTGACCCTCATTGAGTTTCCAACACTATAAATCTTTACGGAAATAGATTGCCTCATCTTCCTTCCATGGAGCAACTGGTGGGTTTGAACCGTCAACTTTCTGGTTAGCACCCAAGTGCCTTACCCAGCACTACGCCACCAGAGCACCCACTATGCCACCAGAGCTCCTTAATAAAATGATAAGAATTAATAATTCCCCACTCTGCACACCTAGAATGATCCATTCAAATTATAAGTCTTAATACATCATCCCCAGCTTTAAATATTTTGATAACTTTCCAGTACGGTTAAGATAAAGAAAAAATCCTAATGTGGACCACAAGGCCCATGGTTTGGACCTATACATCTCCATCCACTTCTCCCTTGCTTTTTGCCTCACTGGCCTCTTTCTGTTGATTGTACATGCCATGTTCCTTCTGGCATTAGCAACTTGGTATACTTCATTCCCTCCCCCTGAGAATGCTCTTTCCCCTTCTTCATCAACTTCAAACTAGACGAAATGTACCTGTTATAAACTCTGTAGCACCACACACCTTTCCACTTTAGTAATTCTTACAATTAAGTTTGCATTTATCTCTGATTCTTTGATTACATCTTCCCCACCACAACTGGAGCATCATCTCCATGAGGGCAGAGATCAACGTGCTGAGTCAGATTTCAAAGCATTATCCAAACAGACAGGATGTGTTCTGCAGCATCCAACTGGTCCTTGGTAAACACACACATCCTCGCAACAAACCTGTGGGGAAGTGCAGGCAGCACCACGGCTGCCCAATCTCTCCTCTTCAAGGACTGCTTCAGTCAGCCTCCTGCCTTCTGAATTCTCCAGGTGAAAAGGAAGGAGGCACCAGTCTTGTTCATCCCCAAAACTCCAGGACACATCAATTTTCCAAATTCTCATACTGCACCTGTCCAATGACATACCTTGGGTTGCTGCAGCTCAGAGTTAATCTCTCTTTGCAGTCTCCCTACGGAGTTCCTGGATGGTGCAAACAGATAACATGCTTGGCTACTAACCAAAATGTTGGAGGTCTGAATCTTCAGAAGAAAGACCTGGTGATTTGATTCTGAAAAATCAACGATTGAAACCTCTGTGGAGCACAGTTCTACTCTGACACACAGGGGGTCGCCATGAGTTGGAATCAGCAGCAACAGGTCTAATCTCTCTGACCAATTCTCTTCAAGCCTCCCTCACTTGACTTATGAGGGCAAAGCAGCATTCATTCCCTTCCCTCATTGGAAGAGAATTACCATAATACTCTCCCCTTAGAACAAAGACTACACCAAATATTCCTAGTTCATAAACTTCCCTTTTGCATCTCAAGTCTCCTTTTCATACAGGCTGCAGATGGGTGATGGTGTCAATGGGGTGACGATCACAGGATTGGATTGTGTCTAGCAATTCCTTGAAGCTCTCTTTAAAAAGAGGAGCTTCAGCTGAATTTCTGAGACAACAGGAAAAGTCTAAGTCAACTCTATTATAACTGTATTCCTGAAAGTCTAGAAGATAGAGAATGTCAAAAGGGAATCAACCATAACCTCACTTCTCTAAAACTAATGGCATGCTCTTTTTAGTGTATTTTCTTTCACTATTTTATCAAGTACTTGTTTTTGTATACACTTGTATTCACAGTATACTAATAATTTTGTAGACTGTTTATTTTATTCAGGGTACGTCCTATGCATTGATTCAAGTTGCTTCACTATATTGATTCAAGTTGCTTCACTGTATATATATAAAAAACAACAAAAAAGAACTTATTGCTGTCGAGTTAGTCCCAACTCATAGCAACCTCTCCTTGGGTTTCCAAGGTGGTATCACTATGGAAGTAGATTGCCCAATCTTCCTTCCGAGGAGTGGCTGGTGGGTTTGAACCACCAACCTTCTGGTTAACAGTCAAATGCCTTAGGCACTACGCCACCAGAGCTCCCTGTAGAAATATATGTGTGTGTGTGTATATATGTGTGTGTGTGTGTGTGTGTATGTATATATTGCTATTGTTAGGTACTGTGGAGTTGGCTCTGACTCATAGCAACCCAATCCTTGCTACACCTGAGCCCGTCGTTGCAGCCATTGTGTCAATCCATCTCCTTGAGGGCCTTCTCCTTTTTTGCTGACCCTCCATTTTACCTCTCTTTCTCTAGGGAATGATCCCTTCTTACAACCTGACCAAAGTAGGTGAGACAAAGTCTGGCCATTCTTGTTTCCAAGGGGCATTTCAGCTGCACTTCCTCCAAGACAGATCTGTTAGTTCTTCTGGCAGTCCATGGCACTTTCAGTATTCTTCACCAGCACCACAACTCAAAAACATCAACTCTTCTTTGATCTTCCTTATTCATTATCCAGCTCTCACATGCATATGAGGCTTGGGTTCCAAAAAAACCAAACTCACTGCCCTCGAGTCATATCCAACTCAGTGACCCCTCCTTGGGTTTCTGAGGCACTATCACTATGGAAGCAGATTGCCCAATCTTCCCTCCAAGGAGTGGCTAGTGGTTGAACCACCAGCCTTCTGGTTAGCAGTCAAATGCCTTAGGCACTACACTACCAGAGCTCCTATGGCTTGGGTTAGGTGCACTATATCTATATATACTGTCTTAAATAGTTGCACATTAACATGTACCATTTAACAAATATCTTTACAGATACAAGATTCTCCACTTGGAGCCTAATTCCCTGGGAGTGATTACTAAAATTGGTGTTACAGAGTACATTGGACATCTGACTTTGCAGTATCCATTCCCACTGCTTCCAATAATAGTATCCTGAAGTTTTTCTCCATAAAACCTTGGAAAAACATGGAAATTTCAACATACAACTGCCAGACTACATTTAAATATCCAGGAACAAAACGAAAACCCTTTGTCAGATTACATGCTCTGAAAATTGGCACAGCGCCTAAGACATTTGACTGCTACCTGGAAGGTTGGCAGTTCAAACTGACCAGCCGTTCCACGGAAGGAAGACAGAGCAATCTAGTTCCAAAAAGATTTATTGCCTCAAAAACCTAAAGGGGGTTTCTATGAGTTAGAACCAACTCAATGGCAATGAGTTTGGAGTTTTTATAGTCAAAATCAAGGAGTGAAGAAAAGTTCTTTTTCAGAGGAACCCAGTGGGGGGTTGCTGGAAGTTAATATGCTTGTTTGTATTTATTGTACTAAGTGAGGTGGAAGTAGCAAACCAGTAACTGAGATGAAACATAACAAGTCCAGGCAGAATAATGGAGTGAGATACCCAAGTATCCTGAGCAATGATTCCCACTTGGGTTGTTGAGATATGCCTACACCATACCAGTAGTTTGTTTAAAGAGTTGTTGTTGCTGTTAGGAGTCCCTGGACGCTACAAATGGTTAATACCCTTGGTTACTAATGGAAGACTGGAGGTTTAAGCCATCCATAGGCATCTCGGAAGAAAGGCCTGGAGCTCTGTTTCTGAAAGATCAGCCACGGAAGCACAATTCTAGTCTGACACACTTGAGGTCACCATGAGTCAGAATCAACCAGATGACAACTGGTACTGGTGGTGGTGGTGGTGTTAGCTATCATCAAGTCAGCTCCAACTCATAGTGACCTTTTGTATTTTCATGATCATTTCTATGTGTGAGTTCACTGTAGTGCCTATTGTGTCAATCCATCTTATTGAAGATTTCTCTCACTTTCTTTGGCTTTTTATTTTATCCAACATGATGTCCTTTTCTAACCACTGGTCTTCCTGATGACAAGTCCAGAGTAAGTAAATCATAGTCTCACAACTCTCGCTTATAAGGAATATTCTGGTTGTATTTCCTCTGGAAACTGATGATTTAAAGGGTAAACTATTAAAGTTCCTGAATTAGCTGTGATTAAATTCAATTATCAATTATTCCTAGAACAAACTTTCATTCCCATGGTAAACTTTCCTTCAGTGGGAACACAAAGGGTGCAGTTTAGCCAAAAACTGGGAAGTATAGAAAACCAGGCAAACCCACCAGCCTTACATCCCCTGGTAGATCTAGAGCTCTATGTCTGAGAACTAACACTGTTTCTTTTTTCTTCTACCTGATCAACCAGCCTACATGAGCCTCCCCACGATCTATGACCAAAGAGCAAATAGCAGAACCAGTTCCAGACCAAGTGAAGAAGAATGAGGATGGAAACCTCTAATCTATTCTCTAGGAAGGTAAGTGCTATTGATTTCCTATAGATGTATGGGTACTCAAAGCTTTATCTGATTTTTCCCAAGCTGTATTTTTATGCATCCCAGGATTCCAGAACCATGCCAAGATTTTCTGCCCTTGATAAATAAATGCCTCCTCCTCCTAGAAGGGGAAGGATGGTCTTGATTGTGTTCTCAACAAAGCTATGAAGATTGAGCCTCTCTCTAAGTGTGCTACCTCTACTCCACAATGTAGAAGGTAGCAGAGTCTAGAAGGATATGCCTAGATACCATCCAGGTGATGTTGTTGTTCTTGTTGTTATGTGCCGTTGAGTTGGACCTGACTCATAGCAACCCCTCCTCAGGTTTCCAAGGCAGTATCACTATGGAAGTAGATTGCCCCATCTTCCTTCCGATGACTGGCTGGTGGGTTTGAACTGCCAGCCTTCTGGTTAGCAGTCAAGTATCGAGATGATAGCATCAGATAAATATATATATATACATGCACACATACACATATACATATACATGTTGTTGTGTTGTGGCTAGGTGCCATCCAGTTGGTTTTTACTAATAGTGATGCTATGTACAGCTGAATGAAACACTGCCTGATCCTGCACTGTCTTCACAAAAGCTGCCATGGTTGAGCCCACCATTGCAGCCACTGTGTCAATCCACCTCATTGAGAGTCTTCCCTTTTTTTACTACTTTACCCAGCATGATATCCTTCTCCAGGAAATGGTTCCTTCTGACAACATGACCAAAGTATGAGAGATGAAACTTGGTCATTCTCACTTCTAAGGAGCATCCCTGCTGTACTTCCCCCAAGACAGATTTGTTTGTTCTTCTAGCAGGCCATAGAACATTCAATATTCTTCACCAATACCACAATTTAAATGAATAAATTCTTCTGTGTCTTCTTTATGCATTGTCCAGCTCTCACATACATATGAGGTTATTGAAAATGGCTTGGGTCAAGTGCACCTTAGTATTCAAAATGATATCTTTGGGACTTCCAGTAAGATGGAGGAATAGACAGACAAGCTACACAGACCCTCTTCAACAAAGAAAAGAGAAACCAATTGACAGAGATACAGAAGATAATCCTGGAGCCCTGAGCTTTGAAAAGAAGTATACAGAAGTGGATAAGGCATCAACTTAGGGAAAAACAGTGAGTAGAGAGATGATCAGAGCAGTGGACTGTCAGCTACTCTGATGGGACCAACAGCCTGGATATTTCCAAGTGGTGTTGGGTCCTGAGAATTGACCTAAAGATCAGCCCTGGTCACCAAGAGTGCAGGGATGACTGTGTTACTAGCCTATGACTAGGAAGGGAAACAGCAAGAAGGGAGACAGCCTGAGCTGTGGAATTTCTACTGTCCAGAGGGTACAGCCATTTTTATTGTTTACAAACAGTGGCCATTTTGGATATTTAAAGTGACTGAGGGTGCAGCCATTTTGCATGTTTACAAGTGGTGGCCATTTTGGATTTTAAAGTGACAGCATTCTCATTCAGATCTCATTCAGGTCTCATTCAGACCTAAGAATAGGCCCTGTTTGCCAAGGACAGCAGGGACATACAGGAGGCTGACAATGGGAAAGGAGACAGATGGTGAATGTATAAGTGCTGTCAACTAGCGAATAGAGGAGCACAGCACAGTACCCTGCCTATGTAGATAAAACATAAAGAAAATGAAAATCATGGGCAAGTCCCTCCAACATACAATCACCAATTAAATATAAACACAAAAACATCACAATGCCTCAGAGACAACAGAGCATCACAGTGCATGCAAAGAAGCAAGATAAAGCAGGAGAAACAAGGGACCAGGATAGAGACCCAAAACACATCCCTGAGGAAGACGCAGCATTGGAACTCCCTGATAAAGAATTCAAAAGAATTTTATATTGAGGTATCTTCAACAAATTGAGAGATCGATCAAGGAAAACAGACAAAAATGAGGAAAACACAGAGAAGACCCTAGAACAATTTCAAAAGACAATACAAGAACAAAATGACAAAAGAAATGAAAAATTAGAAATGATACAAAATCAACAGACAGAATCCAGAAGATTAATACTAAATTTTCAGCAAATAGATAAGACATTGAACAGGCAAAGGAGTAGAATTGAATCAATGGAAGACAAAATTAGTGAGATTTAAGGAAAATACCTCAATACTTCTTTGGAAAGTGAGCAATCAGGAAAAAAATCAAAACAAAATGAAGAAAACCTAAGGTTCATGTGGGACACCATCAAAAGGAATAACCTATGTGTAATCAGAATTCTAGAACAGGAAGAGAAAAATAAAACCACAGAAAAAATTGTCAAAGATTTGTTGGAGAATTTTCCTGGTATGATAAAAGATGAGAATATATCTATTCAGGAAGTCCAATGAACCCCAAAAGAAAATCACCAAGACATATCATCATCAAACTCACCAAAACCAAAGACAAAGAAAGAATCCTGAAAGCAGCACAGGAAAAACAAAAAGTTATTTACAAAGGACAACAAGTAAGAATAAGTTCTGATTTCTCAGCAGAAACCACGAAAGCAAGAAGGCAATAGGATGGTATATATAAAACCCTGAATGAGAAAAATTTTCAACCAAGAATTATATCTCCAGCAAAATTGTCCCTCAAATATGATGGTGAAATCAGGACATTTCCAGGTAAGCATAAATTAAGGGAATTTGTTAAAAACAGACCAATCTGACAAGAGATGCTAAAGGGAGTCCTTCGGACAGAGAAGCAATAACAGCAAGCAACAACTGACCATTAACACACATCATGACATAACCCAGAAACCAACCCAACTATGGAAGTGTCCAAAGTAAATAAGCCTAAAGATTGTAAACAGGGAACCAGAGACATCAGTTGGCAAATGAGGACAACGAGAAACCAAAAAGAGGGGAAAAAAAACTGTGTAGTTACAGAACTTCTAAAAGGTAGGGAAGTCAAGACAACGACAAGATAGAACGGACTATCTAAACTTGGGAAGAAAACTATAAATCACGGGGTAACCTCAAAGAAAAATGATAAACCTTCTCAGTAAAATGAAAAAGAGGACCGGCACAAATATTTAGGAGCTCTGGTGGTGTAGTGCCTAAGGCACTTGACTGCTAACCAGAAGACTGGTGGTTCAAACCCACAAGCAACTTCTCAGAAGGAAGGTTGGGCAATCTACAAAAATGATAAACCTTGACATCAAAATAAAAAAGAGGACCAGCACAAATATTTAGTAAATATTAAAACAATAGCAATGAAGGACGTGATGACACAATTCATAAACAAAAGAAGCTCAGCACAGAAAAGTATATGGAACAAAGAAATCAATACCATGCAAAATTACATAACAAAAATGACAGCAACAAATTCATTGTTGTTGTTGTTGTTACGTGCCATCGAGTCAGACCCGACTCATAGCAACCCCTCCTTGGGTTTCCGAGGTTGTATCACTACGGAAGTAGATTGCCCAACCTTCCTTCTGAGGAGTGGCTGGTGGGTTTGAACCACCAGCCTTCTGGTTAGCAGTCAAATGCCTTATGCTACCAGAGCTCCTAACAAATTTGTACTTGTCGATTATCTGGCAAGGAATTTATCTCTAAGATTTATAGAAAACTCCAATGTCTCAGCACCAAAGGAATTAACAATCCAATTGAAAAATGGGCAGAAGACATGAATAGACACTTCACCAAGGAGGATAATCAGGTGGCCACCAAATACATGAAGAGATGCTCATGATCACTGGCCTTCAGAGAGATGCAAATCAAAACAACAGTGAGATACCATCTCACCCTAGCACTGATGGCAAGGTTCAACGAGACAGAAAATAACAAATGTTGGCAGGGATGTAGAGAGATTTGGACTCTCATACATTGCTGGTGGGACTATGAAGTGATACAACCACTGTGGAAAGCAATATGGTGATTCCTTAGAAAGCTGGAATTGAAGATGCCATTTGACCCAGCAATCCCATTCGCACTGCCATTGAGTCAGATCCAACTCATAGTGACCCCTCCTTGAGTTTCCAAGGTGGTATCACTACAGAAGTAGATTGCCCAACCTTCCTTCTGAGGAGAGGCTGGTGGGTTTGAACTGCGCCACCAGAGCTCCCACCAAACCCATTACTAGGTATATATCCTACAGAGGTGAGAGGCAGGACAGGAACAGATATATGCACATCCATGTTCACTGCAGCACTATTTACAATAGCAAAAAGATGGAAACAACCTGCCTGCCCATCAACAGAAGAATGGGTAACCAAATATGGTACATATGTATAATGGAATACTATGCAACACTAAAGAATAATGTCGAGTCAGCAAAACACTGCATAACATGGATGAACTTGGAGGACATTATGTTGATTGAAATAAGTCAATCACCAAAGGACAAATGGAGTATTAGTTCATTGTTGTGGAGGGTCAAGGAAAGGTTTATATATGGAGGGAAAGTTTCTTTGTTGGTTGCCAAGAGGGGAGGGGGGAGGAATACTGCAAAAAAAAAAAAATGCATTGACCCATGTCACTTTAGTTTTGTGTATTTCACTGCATATAAATTATATTTCAATAAAGTGCATTTGAAAAAAAAGAAATGGAATGCAGCCAAAAAAAAATGCATTTAAAACCTTTTACAAAAAGATATCTTTGCTCTTAAACACTTTCAAGAGGTCTTCTGCAACAACATTGCTTAATGTACTATGTCATTTGATATCTTAACTGTTGTTTCCATAGTCTCTGCTTATGGATCCAAGTAAAGGGAAATCCATGACAACTTCAATCTTTTCTCCACTAATCATGATGTTGCTTATTAGTCCAGTTGTGAGGATTTTTGTTTTCTTTATGTTAAGGTGTAATCCATACTTCATCAGCAAGTGCTTTAAGTGTTCTTCACTTTCAGCAAGCAAGTTTGTGTCATCTTCATAGTGTAGGCTGTTAATGAGTCTTCCTCCAGCTTCTCATATTATCTGCTGAGCATACAAATTGAATAAATATGGTGAAAGGGTACAACCCCGATGCACACCTTTTCTGATTTATAACCATGCAGTGTCCCCTTGTTCTGTTCAAATGACTACCTGTTGATCTATGTACAAGTTCTGCATGGTCACAATTAATTTTTCTGGAATTCCCATTCTTTGCAATATTGTCCATAATTTGTTATGATCCACACAGTCCAATGCTTTTGCATAGTCAATAAAACACAGGTAAACATCTTTCTGGTATTCTTGGCTTTCAGCCAAGATACATCTGACATCAGCAATGATATCCCTGTTCCATGCCCTCTTCTGAATCCAGCTTGAATTTCTGGCGGTTCACTTTGGCTGTACCTCTGCAAACATCTTTGAAATAGCTTCAGAAAATTTTACTTGTGTGTGATATTGTTTGATAATATCTGCATTCTGTTGGATCACTTTTCCTGGGAATGGGCACAAATATAGATCTCTTCCAGACAGTTGGCCAGATAGCTATCTTCCAAACTTCTTGGCATAAATGAGTGAGCTCCTCCAGTGCTACATCTGTTTGTTAAAACATCTTAATTGGTATTCCATCAGTTCCTGGAGCCTTGTCTTTTGCCAATGCTGTTACAGTGTGGGGATTACAGTAAATGTCACAAAATAGAATGTATGGATTATTGAATGGAAAATCCATTTGCTCTGTAAACTTTCATGTAAATCACAATTTTGAAAACATCAAATAATTTTTTAAAAACTCAATGACCATCATTTACTCTTGGGAGAAAAAAATGGCTGTGCTGTGCCAATTGCCAGTCTACCACATCTTGTTCATTTTTGTTCAGTCTCTTCCTCTCATTGGTACTTGATCTACTTCTTTATCCTTTTCTTTGAACCTCTGGGATCCAGAATTATCATTCATAGCCATTTTCCTTGTGAATGTTTGTTGTAAGAGGGTCTGGATAGTGTATCTGCCTACTCTGCATCTTCGAACCTTCCTCCATGTCTTTCTCTGTGTGTGTGTGTGTGTGTGTGTGTTGGTCAGTCTGGAAATTTATAACTTCACAGAAGTTATCCATTTTGTCTAAGTTGTCAAATTTGTTGACATAAAATTGTTTATAATATTCCCTTTATGTCCATTTAATGCCTCTAGGATCTGTAGGATGTCCCTATTTCTATTCATTCTATTGGTAACTTGTGTATTCTCTCTTTACTTTTTTCCTTAGTCTAAAGTAGAAGCTGATATTGTCAATTAACCAGCTTTTGGTTTTGTTAGTTTTATCCATTGCTTTCTTGTTTTCCATGTCATTTATTTCCAGTTATTTTTATTATTTATTTCCTTTCATGTTTAAAATTTTATTAAATCTGTTCTTCTTTTTCTAGCTTCTTAATGTGGAAGCTTAGTTCATTGGTATTATACTTTGGTTCTTTTCGATATAAACATTTAAAGCTATAAATTTCCTTCTAAATTCTGCTTTATATGCATCCAAAATATTCTGATAGATGTGTATTCATTTTCATCACTTCAAAATATTTTCTAATTTGCTTTGTGATTTCCTTTGATACACGAGTATGTTGTTTAATTTTCAAATATTTCAAATTTTCTATCTTTCTATAATTGATTTCTAACCTAAATGTTGTTATCAGAGAACTTACTGTACAATTTCAACCCTTTTAAATTTACTGAGACTTGTTTGTTGTCCAAACAGTATATATTGGTGAATGCTCTTTGTACACCTGAAAAAAACGTGCATCCTGCTCTTAGGGTCAAGTGTGTTTATTAGGTCAAATTGCTTGATGATGCTGTTGTTGGTTGCAAAAGCTGGACAATGAATGAAGAAGACTGAAGAAGAATTAATGCCTTTGAGTTATGATGTTGGTAAAGAATACTGAATATGCCATGGACTTCCAGAAGAACAAAGATATCTGCATTGGAAGAAGTATAGCCAGAATGTTCCTTAGAAGCAAGAATGGCGAGACTTCATGTCACATACACTGAACATGTATTGGGGGGACCAATCCCTGAAGAAAGTCATCATGTTCAGTAAAGTAGAAGGTCAGTAAAAAAAAAAAAAAAAAAAAGAGGAAGACCTTCAAAGAGGTGGATTGACACAGTAGTTGCAACAATGGGCTCAAATATAACAATAATTATGAGGATGGCACAGGACTAGGCAGCGTTTTGTTCTGTTGTACACAGCGTCTCTTTAGGTCAGAACCAACTTGTCAGCACCTAACAACAACATAGGCACAGAGGAAAATTGGATTTGGGATTATAGGGTCAGAAAAGGGTTTTGAAGAAGATTGCATCTGAGCTCATTACAAACATTGGATAGGTGCTCCCCTAGACAGACAAGGGGAAAAAGAACCTTCCAGGCAAAGGAGCTATTCTTGTTAGGTGCTGGTGAGTCAGCTCTGACTCATAGTGATCCTATGTACAACAGATCGAAAAACTGCCTGGTCCTGCGCCATCCTCACAATCCTTGCTATGCTTAGGTCCCTTGTTGCAGCCTCTGTGTCAATTCATCTCCTTGAGGGTCTTCTTTTTTTGGCTGACCTTCTACTTTAGCAAGCATGATATCCTTCTCCAGCGAATGGTCCCTACTGACAGCATGACCAAAGTAGATGAGACCAAGTCTGGCCATTCTTGCTTCCAAGGAGCATTTTGGCTGCATTCTTCTAGGACAGATTTGTTCATTCTTCTGATAGTCTATATTATTTTCAGTATTCTTCACCAACACCACAATTCAAAGGCACCAAAACCCACCAGCCACTCCTCAGAAGGAAGGTTGGGCATTCCTACTTCCGTAATGATACTGCCTCGGAAACCCAAGGAGGGGTCGCTATGAGTCGGGGCCGACTCAATGGCAAATAACAACAACAACAACAACTCTTCTTCAGTCTTCCTTATTCATTGTCCACTTTCACATGCATATGAGGTGACTGAAAATACCATGGCTTGAGTTAGGCACACCTTAGTTTTCCTAGGCCAAAGGGTAACATGAGCTAAAGCATCTGTTGCCATGGAGTCGTTCTGATTCAGGGTGACCCCATGTATGTCAGAGTAGAACTATGCTTCAAAGAGTTTTCAATTGCTGAGTTTTCTGGAGCACATCAGCAGGACTTTCTACTGAGATGGCTCTGGATACACTCAATCTTCCAACCTCATGCTTAGCAGCCAAGTGTGTTAACTTGTTCTACCACCCAAGGACTCCTAAAAGGTAAAGCAAGGGATCGTGAAATACCTTGCTGGGTTCAGGAAACTCTACAACCAATATGTTCCCAAAACATAAACACATCCTAAAATACACTGTGTGTGAAAGGAAGGGAGGGAAGGAAGCAGACGGAGAGGGAGAAAAAGAAGGAGGAGGGAAGAGAATGAAAAGAAGGAAAGAAAGACAGTAAGGAAGAGCACAGACTTACTAAATTCAGGGGTGGCATTCAGGGGTGGCAACTTTCTCTATGCTAGGGCTATTTTTATCCTAGGCATTAGTGAGCTAAAATGGACTACTATTTGCCATTTTGAATCAAGTGATCGTATGGTCTACTATACTAGGAATGCCAAATTGAAGAGGAATGGCATTGCATTCATCATCAAAAAGCATTTTGGGATCTATCTTGAAGTACAATGCTGTCAGTGATAGGATAATATCCATATTCCTACAAGGAAGACCAGTTAATACTACTATTCAAATTTACACACCAACCACTAACACCAAAGATGAAGAAATTAAAGATTTTTACCAATATCTGCAGTCTGAAATTGACCAAACATGCCATCAAGATATATTGCTAATTAATGATGATTGGAATCAAAAGTTGGAAACAAAGAAGAATCATCAGTAGTTGGAAAATATGGTACCAGGGACTGCATTATAGAATTTTGTAAGATCAACAACTTAGTGCAAATGCCTTTTTTCAACAACATAAATGACAACTATACATATGGACCTTGCCAGGTAGAATACAAAGGAATCAAATCAATTACATCTGTGGAAAGAGATGATGGAGAAGCTCAGTATCATCAGTTAGAACAAGGCCAGAGACCAAATGGAACTGACCATCAATGGCTTATATGTAAGTCAGTTTAACCTGAAGAAAATGAAAACAAGTCCATGAGAGCCAAAACATGACCTTAAGTATATCCCACCTGAATTTAGACACAATCTGAAGAATAGATTTGACATATTGAACATGAGTGACTGAACGAACACCAGATGAGTTGTGGAATGACATCACAGACATAACACATGAAGAAAGCAAAAGGTCATTAAAATGACAGGAAAGGAAGAGAAGATCAAAATGGATGTCAGGAGAGACTCAAATTTGCTCTTGAACACAGAATAGCTAAAGCAAATGGAAGAAATGATGAAGCAAAAGAGCTGAACGGATTCCAAAGGGCAGCTCAAGTGGACAAAGTAAAGAATTATAATGAAATTTGCAAAGACCTGGAGTTAGAAAATCAAAGGGGAAGAACATGCTGACATTTCTCAGGCTAAAAGAACTGAAGAAAAAGTATTCAAGGCTTGAATTGCAATATTGAAAGATTCTATGGGCAAAATATTACACTATGCAGGAAGCATCAAAAGAAGATAGGGGGAATACAGAGTCAGTGTACCAGAAAAATTGTTAACATTCAATGATCTCAGGAGGTTGCATATGATCAAGAACCAATGATACTGAAGGAAAAAGTCAAAGCTCCACTGAAGGAATTGGCAAAAAAAAAAAAAAAAAAGTCTCCAGGAATTGAGAGAATACCATTAAGATGTTTTAATCATCAGATGCAGCACTCACAAATGAGCACTCACTCATTTATGCCAAGAAATCTGGAAGACAGCTACTTGGCCAACTGACTGGAAGGGATCCATATTTGTATCATTCCAAAGAAAGGTGATCAAATAGAATGTGGAAATTATCAAACAATATTATTAATATCACAAGCAAGTAAAATTTTGCTAAAGATAATTCAAAACTGATTGCAGCAGAGTATTGATGGAGAACTTCCAGAAATTTAAGCCAGATTCAGAAGAGGACATGGAACAAGAAATACCATTGCTCATGTCAGATGGATCCTGGATGAAAGCAAAGAATACCAGAAAGATGTTTACTTGTGTTTTATTGACTATGTGTGAATCATAACAAAATATGGATAACATTGCAAAGAATGGGAATTCCAAAACATTTCATTGCACTTATGAGGAATCTATATAGACCAAGAGACAGTCATCAAAACACAGCAAAGGGTTTAAAATCAGGAAAAGTGTGCATCAGGGCTATATCATTTTACCATGCTTATTCAACCTGTACAATGAGCACATATCCAAGAATCTGGATTATATGAAGAAAAATGCAATACCAGGATTGGAGGAAGATTCATTAACAACTTGCGATACACAGATGACACAACCTTGCTTGTTGAAACCCAAGAGGACTTGAACTACTTACTGAAGATCAAAGACTACAACTCACAGTATGGATTACCCCTCAAAGTAAAGAAAAGAAAAATACTCACAACCAATGAGCAACATCATGATAAATGGAGAAAAGATTGAGGTTGTCAGTGATTTCATTTTACTTGGATCTGCATTCAATGCCCACAGAAGCAGCAGCGAAGGAATCAGATGATATATTGCACTGGGCATATCTGCTGCAAAAGACCTCTTTAAGGTGTTTAAGAGCAAAGATGTCACTTTGAAGACTAAGGTGCTCCTGACCCAAGCCTTGGTATTTATTTTCAATGCATGAATGCATGTGAGAGCTGGTAAGGATGACCTCAGGAGAATCAATGCATTTGAAGTGTGGTATTGGTGAAGAATATTGTATGTACCATAGACTGCTGGAGAATGCACAAATCTGTCTTGGAGGAACTATATATAGCCAGGATGCTCTCTAGAAGTGAGAATGGCCGGAATTCGTCTCTCATGCTTTGATCAACATACCTCAGGAGAGACAAGTCTCTGAAGAAGGATATAATGCTTGATAAAGTAGAGGGTCAGACAAAAAAGGGGAGCTCCCCCAGGAGATGGATTGACACAGTTCCTGAGATGGTAGGCTCAAGCATGGCAACCATTGTGAGGATGATGCAGGACCAGGCAGTGTTTAATTCTGTTATACATAGGGTCCCTGTGAGTCTGAATGGACTCCAGACATCTAACAACAAGGATTTTTTTTTTTTTTTTGGTTCCTTTAAAATTAGTTATAAATACATCAAATGATTTAGGTTAGGAAAGGGTTACTGTGGCCATATCATTCCATTGGTTTCCACCATTATGTCTTCTCAGGTATGAAACTTCTGCTTCTGTGTGGGATAGACATAGATGGTTTTTATTCTGGACATCTGCTTTAAAGTGAGAGAGGTGCCTAATTCCTTTCAAAGTCTTCTTATGAAATGACTGGTCAAGGTGAGGTCCGATCTGAACTCCATTATCTCATGGATCTGCCACCTGACAGCGAATCCTTTACTGGAAGTATCCAGGGCTGGTCCTAGTAACCACACTTAGGTCCTGAGAAGCTGAGGAGGGTGGATGGGGAGCGGAACAAGAGGCGGCAGCAAAATAAGACTGGCTGGGGGTGGGGAGGAGGGAGAGGATAGGTCGGAACTGGGGGATGCGCAGTCCGGAGGAGGGTCGTGTAGGGCGATGTTGCCTAGAGACAGCGTGGGACGCTGTTACCTGGAGCCCGCTGGAAGTCTGGGACTGGGTGAGCGGCCGGCCAAAGGGCTGTAAGAAAGAGCCAGAGCCAGCTCCGCCAGAGCCATGGCGGGACATCAAAGGGAGAAGGTGGTCCCAGATGAGGTCCATCAGAACCAGATCTTGCGCGAATTATACCTCAGAGAGTTACGAACCCAGAAACTCTACACGCAGTATCATGTGAATCCCCTCCGAAAGGGTGAGCGACTGTCAGGATGGAGGAGGGGGAAAGAGGAGGGAGGGAGCAGAGGAAGAAGGAGCGGCCTGGGAATGGGGTGAGGGTGTTGGGGAGCAAAGGGGATGCCTTCCCTGAACCACCCCCCATCGCGCGCTTGGGTCACTCTTGAGCTCCTGCAATTTTAAGACCCTCTTAGGCTTCAGGAGAGAGCTCTGGTAGCATAGTGGCTAAGACACTTGCCTGCTAACCAGAAGGCTGGCGGTTCAAACCCATCAGCCACTCCTTGGAAGGAAGGTTGGGCAATCCTACTTCCGTAGTGATACTGCCTCGGAAACCCAAGGAGGGGTCGCTATGAGTCGGGTTTGACTCGAGGGCACATAACAACAACAACAACAAGGCTTCAGGAACTATGACTGTGGGGGACCTCACCACTCATCACATCAAATATATTAAATATATTAAAATGCACCTAGGTCATGATTAAATGATATTTCTGTTGTAAAAAAAGTCGAAAGGCTCTTTATAATTTTGCTTTTGAAATAATTCATATTTTGCAGGGGGTATTTTGTTATTTTGATTTTCCTTTTTTAAGCTAAAAAAAAAAAAAATTAAGTTTTCAATATTGTCTTAGGCCTTCAGAAAGCTCAGAGGTAAGAGACCCCAGGCTCACATTCCCTTGATAAAATGGCCCTCCCCCCCCCCCCCGCTCTTCTCACTTTGCACAATCCTTGGAGGGTTTCATCTGGTTCTGTAACATTAGCTCATCTTAAATGCATTGAGTCTCAAACAGAACTCAAAGCCCACACATCCAACCACCTCCCAGTACCTTCCCCTTAACAACCCATCGACACCTCAAACTCACCAGTTTGAAAATTTTATTTATTTCACACCCTTGCTGCTAGTCTAAAATATCTTGTCTCTGTAAAAGGCACCACAACCACTTGCTTTCCCAATTAGAAGCCTAGACATGATCCTTGACATCTCTCTCCTCCTCACTCCACACTTCTCAGTAGTCACCAAGTCCTTTTTATTCCTCGACATCTCTCTCACCTAGCTCTTTCCATGTTCCTACCTCAGTGAAAGATTTCATCATGCATGTGGAGGCATCTCCATATCTATTCACCAAGACCTCTTAAGTCTATCCTCTAAACAGCCTATGAATCTGCTTCTTTCTCCATCCTCACTCCCACAGTCCAGGAAGACCTGCCTTGATTTGTCTGACTCCTGTCTGCTCTCCTTTGAAACACTGGTTTCTACTGACTTCCTGTCATTTCTTACTACTCTCTCCATCCATCTTCTTCACTTGAGCTCCTCTGACCTCCTTGATGCTGCTCAAACTCAGCAGGCACACGCTCATATTCCTCCCACAGATACTCACATGGCTCATTTCCTCACTTTATTCAGGACTCTACTCAAATGTATCTCGGTGATACATCATCCACATCCTGCCCCGCCATCAATTCTCTATCCACTTATTCTTCTTGATTGTTCTTCATCTTATATTATACCTTATATTTGCCAGATATTATATGTTGCCTTATTGTCTGTCACCACAAATAGAATGGAATCTCAACGAGTATGGGAATTGTTCTCTGAAGTTCATGAATGTATCTGCAGTGCACCAGTAATTATAAGCTGAACGAATGAGTGAATGAATTAATATGGATACTGCTCCTCTCTGATCGCATGGCCTCCTGGTTAGGCATCTGACTAACCTCATTAGACTGTCTGACACGTTTGCCCTCCCTGAGATCAGCACCACCCAATAGAATGTTCTGCAAGTATGAAAATGTTATATATCTCTGCTGTCCCAAACTGTGGCTATTGAGCACTTTAAATGTGGCTAGTGTGACTGAGGAATTAATTTGTAACTATATTTAATTTTAGTTTTTTAGTTCAAATAGCCAGATGTGGGTGGTGACCACATCTGGACAGCATCACTCTAAAGTGTGAACTCCTTGAGAGCCTTATTCAACTTTGTTTCCTATTGCCCAGTACAATACCTAAGATGTGGTGGATACTCAGTAAGTGCTTACATGGGTGCTTGGCCTCTTAGAGAGGGCTGGGAGTTAGTGTTTTAATGTAAACTTTTGATCCTGTTTTTCTCTAGTTCACACAATCGCCAGAAAGCCCATGTCTTGGCATGATAACCTGGAGGAACCTGCAGATGGTAAGTCTTGGGGTTTGAAAACACCTTTGAGATACAGTGTAGAGAGGCAAGCTGCCTGGAGAATCCTCAGGGTAGTGCTACCTTGGGGCAAGCATCAGAGTCCTGTGCTTTTGATTGTCTGGGAACCAGACTTATACTAAGCAAGCTCACAAGAGACTGACATAATTAACTATAATGTCAATTTATTAACTGTCAAGCCAACAAAAAGTATTTCTAATGGTCTCAACAGTGCCTTCCTTCATCATTCATTCATAACCAAGAATTCAGTGAGTATAAGGGAGGGTTTTGGAATCATACTACAACCAAAATCAACCAACCCACTGCCATTGAGTCAATTCTGACTTAGTTGTTGTTGTTGTTATGTGCCATCGAGTTGGACCCAACTCAGAGCGACCCCTCCTTGGGTTTCTGAGGTGTTATCACTATAGAAGTAGATTGCCTAACCTTCCTTCTGAGGAGTGGCCGGCCTTCTGGTTACCAGTCAAGTGCCTTCGGCACTATGCTATCAGAACTCCCTTTTTTGGACAGAGTAGAAGTGCCCTATAGGGTTTCCAAGGCTGTAAATCTTTACAGAAGCAGACTGCCTTATCTCTCTCCCACAGAGCAGCTGGTAAGTTCACTCTACGGACCTTTTGGTTGGCAGACAAATGCTTTAACCACTGCACCACCAGAGTCCTTGGAGTCATACCATTTGAGTTCAAATCTTGTCTCTGCCACTTATTAACCATGTGACTGGAAAAGTTATTTAACCTCTAAGCTAACTCTTAGCAGCTCTGGTGGCATAGTGCCTAAGGCATTTGTCTGCTAACCAGAAGGCTGGCAGTTCAAACCCACCAGCCACTCCTCGGCAGGAAGGTCGGGCAATCTACTTCCGTAGTGATACTGCCTCAGAAACCCAAGGAGGGGTTGATATGAGTTGGATCCAACTCAATGGCAGTGAGTTTGGTGGTGTTTTTTGGAAGCTAACTCTTAAGGAGCTCTGGTAGCACAGTGCCTAAAGCATCTGACTGCTTACCAGAAGGTTGGCAGCACAAACCCACCAGCCGCTCAGCAGAGGAAAAACTGGGCAGTCTACTTCTGTAAAGATGTACTGCCTCAGAAACCCAAAGGGGGTCACTATGAGTTGGAATCGACTCAATGGCACAGAATTTGGAGTTTTTATTTTTGGGGGAAGCTAACTCTTAGGATTTTTGTGAGGATTAAATGAAATAATACAAGTGCTTAGAACAGCATCTGGTACATTGTGCTCAACAAGCATTCATTATTATCCCCCTGCTTTTGGATAGTCTGTGTTCTGGTTACGTAGTGCTGCTCTGACAAGAATATACCACAAATGGGATGGCTTGAACAAACAGGAGTTTATTCTCTTACAGTTTGGAGGCTTTAAGTCCAAGTTCAAAGTGCCAGGCTCTAGGGGCTGGGTGAAAGCCCCTCAACCTTGGGGTCCAGCTCTGCCTCCTGCTCCCAGCCTGCTGGAGCTAGAGGCATTTCTTCACTCAGTTGCTGGCTGCTGAGGCTGAGAAGCCCCAAGGTTGACAAGTAAAAAGGCACAGTCCCGATGTTACCAATCCACATGGCAGGCCATTGACTTAAATCCACTGTAAGTCCCAAGGTTGGCAGAGCATAGTAGGCTGCTGAGCAACGACATGGCTATATGCAGGGTCCAAGCGTGCCATAGGCTAGAGACCATTCCCAAGGCTTCTCCTTAAATGTAGAAAGCAGACCACATCCCCAAAGCAGTTACTCAGCTGCTTATGGTAGATCCCACCATGGAGTTGATTGCCAGGCTCATCATGGGGAATAACTACCACCAGCTGCCCAGCCACTCAACCAGGCCCAGCCAAGTTGACACAAAAACATAACCACCACAGTCTGCTTTATGCCACTTCACTTTTATGAAAGACCTACATTAGTGCATGTTTTTACTAACTGAAAAAAATGTGAAGAGAATTTTTTTTCTGAATAAAAAAAGATGAATAGCGAAATTAGTGTTCAGCATTTGTTTTACAGCAAGCTGTTAAAGAGGCAGCCACACCCCAAGCAATGACAGTAGCATCCCCATATTCCTTCCCCAGGAACTACACTTGGCATCTCAGCCTGTAGCTTTGAATGTGTCTGTGAATACTGCATGTTAGTGTTATTCCAGGTTTTGTGTGTCATTTGGTATGATTTGGTAGGGTATTGGGGGGGGGGCCTGTCTAGGAACATTCAAAACATTTTCCCATATAAATTAATGGCAATTGCTTCTTTGCTTTACACCATTCTGCTTATGAAAGGTTTTATAGGAACATTCTGCTTTTGGAGAGCAGGGAAAACCTGTATTATTTTCATTATTACCATGTTATAGTCATTGTGACCAGGGCTGGAAGTGAGATGAGAACCCCACAGCACAGTGAAGGAAACAGACAAGTAAGTGGACTAATAGAGAAAGCAAGATTGGTGTGGCAACATCACAGAAAACAAGCACCACCTCAGGCAGGAGAGTTCTGGGAGGTCTTAGAAGAGGTGATGACAGGATGAGGTGGAATATGGAGAAGACTATGCAAGGACATTCAGAGTATATGGAAAGGCACAGAAGTGAGAGACACTAGCATGGTCTGAGAACTGCAAGCAGTTTGGCATGGCCACGGTATATAGGTGAAGAGGGGCTGTGTGTGGGAATGAGGGAAGAGAGATATCTGCTGGGAATCCCTCTTCCTCCCTACCCTTCCTAGATTAGAACTTGCTGGAGGAAGGCTGAAGGGTTTATATAGGAGGATGGGGTGGGAAGTGGGGAGAGGGAGTGGAGGACCTCATAGCATAGTAAAGACAGACAAGTAAGTAAACTAATGTTGTTAGTTGCCATCAAGTCAGTTCCAACTCATGTGCAGAGTAGAATTACTCACAGGGTTTTCAAGGCAGATCAAGACCTTTCAGAAGCAGATCACCAGACCTGTCTTCCCAGGCATCACTAGGTGAGTTCGAACTGCCAACCTTTCAGTAGTGGTCAAGTGCTTAATCGTTTCTGTCACCTAGAGACTTAATAAGCTAATGGGTAGAGCATAATCAAAGGAAGTAAGGTTGTTATCTGTGGGAGGAGACCAGCCTAGCTAGAGTGAAAGATGGGCATCAGTGACTTATGGCAATAAAGAAAATAACAGGAGGTGAGGGTCTTGAAAGCCAGGTATCAAGGATGAGTCCAACCTGATGCTATGCCCTTTATTTACATTCCTTCATCCCATTCCCACATTTTGCTGAGATAAGTACTTTCCTCCTATTTTAGAGATGAGCGAAGTATGGCCCAGGGAATTTAAACAACTTGACAAATTAACAATGGCATGGCCAGGATTGCCTGACTCTAAATCCCAGGTTATTTTCATTGCCAAATGGCTTCTCTCAAATTAATAGAACTTAATGGGAAACATTTTTAAGTTCTTGAAACTGGAATTAGAAAAATATCTGATGTTAACTTATTTTGATACGGAAAGATTTAATCTCACTTCTTACCACCCTCCTTCTCACTCTCTGCCTCAGCTACTACACCCCAATTTGTTCATGCCTCAGGGCCTTTTTCTTGCTGCCTGCCGTGGTCTTCTTCTAGTTCTTCCTAGGGCTGGCTCCTGCTTGGCCTCCAGAGAGGCTGCTTCTACTACCCATCTAAAGCAGCTGCCCGCCTTCACAGGCCTCTTCAACTAATCCTGTCTTCACAGCAAGTATCACCATCTGCAACTGTTGAGTTTATCTGTACACTGCCTCCTGTCTCCCCACCTAGATTATGAGCTCCAGGAGAGCAGGGACCATATCTAGCTTGTTCAGTGCTCTACTCCCAGAGCCCAAAACTATGCCCATCACAATGTGTGCTCAACAAGTATTTATCAAAAGATGAACAAAGGAACCAGACATCCCTGTCTCAAGGCCTAGACAGTCCTCTGAGCCTGGGTGCTCTGCCTCTAAGAAGCAATGTGGCCAGAGGAAAAGGCACAGGAACACGTTGGTCCCAAAGCCAGACTCCTTCATAACCCAAGCCTCATCTTCCAGCCAGGTTTCTGAATCTCATTCACGACGCTGCCCAAGAACCAAGGAAGAAATACCCAGAGACACAAACTGAAAGCCAGGAAATTGGATGGGACTCAGAGCCCTTGGTAAGCATGGCACCTTCATTTAATAAACACTAAGAAGCACAGAGGTCATGTAGACAACAGAATATGGAGCCAGACTACCTGACTTTGAATTCTGGTTACCACTTACCAGCTGTGTGACATTGGGTAAGTTACTATGCTCTCTCATGAATCAGTTTCCTCATTGTAAATAGGGTTATTACAGTATCTATCTCATAAGGTTGTTATGAGGATTAAATTAAGTAATATTTGCAAAGCACTTAGAACAGTGCCTGGTACATAATGAATACTGTATAAACCAAAAACAGTTGCCATTGAGTCTATTCTGATTCGTGGAAAATCCATGTGTGTCAGAGTAGAACTGTGCTCCACAGGGTTTTCAATGGGTGATTTTTTTTTTTTTTTTCCTGAGGTGTCTTTGGGAGGCTTTGAACCTCCAACCTTTTGGTTAGCAGACAAGCGTGTTTACCGTTTGCACCACCCAGTGACTGCAAATATTGTATATTGATTGAATAAAGGTTGCTGATGACAGACTGCCTGAGTTTGCTTTACTAGTCATTAGTAAGTCTTGGGGAGCTCTGGTAGCATAGTGGCTAAGGCACTTGACTGCTAACCAGAAGGCTGACGGTTCAAACCCACCAGCCACTCCTCGGAAGGAAGGTTGGGCAATCCTACTTCCCTAGTGATACTGCCTCGGAAACCCAAGGAGGGGTCACTATGAGTCGGGGCCGACTCGATGGCATATAACAACAACAACAGTAAGTCTTGGGTGTGTCACTTAACATCTTGAGCTCTGTTCCCTTTTCTGTAAAATGGGAATGTCAGTAATGTGACTCACCTCATTTGAATGGAAGGACTTAGCCACAAGGGAGCCTGGGAAATGTAGTATTTAGCCAATTGTTACTGTAACTAATGTAGGGCCTCTGTTCAAACCCACTCAGCAGTAATGTGGAAGAAAGGCCAGTGATCTGCTTCTATAAGATTACAGCCAAGAAAATCCTATGGTGCAGTTATACTCTATAATATAAGAGTTCATAATAAGGCAAAACTGACTCATTGGTGAAGGGTTTGTTTTTTGGTCTGTTACTAAAAAATATGAACTAAGAAATTTTAAAAATGCAGATTTTTCAATAGACAACTTGAAGTTTCTGCCACATTTGCTTTTTAACTCTGCTTACATTTTTCATTACACACACAAAAAAAACACAACACTGCCATCGAGTGGGATCCAACTCATAGCGACCCCTCTTTGGGTTTCCGAGGCAATATCACTATGAAAGTACATTGCCCAACCTTCCTTCCGAGGAGTGGCTGGTGGGTTTGAACCACCAGCTTTCTGGTTAGCAGTCAAATGCCTTAGGCACTACATCACCAGAGCTCCCTTTCATCACACAGAAGGTTTGAATTTGTAAGTAGTCAAATATCCCAATTTTTCCCATTACAGTTTCTCAGTTTTGTCTTGCTTAGGAAAATCTTCAACACTCACTTTTATGAAACAACTATTCTTCTGTATTTTTCCTTATGGATTATTTTTTTCTTTTTGCATTTGGCTTTTAACCATCTAGTATATTTTGAGTATGGTGTGAAGTTAGAGACACTATTTCTTGGCTATATCTGAACTTCTTTCATTACCTCAAAGGCACCAAAATCTCACACACCTTGTTTCTTCACATTTATTGCTCCTTCAGTCCACCTTCTAATTCCCAGTCCATATCAACTACTGGCCACTTGGAGGTAGGTTCGAAACTACCTGAAGGTCCCTCGGAAGACAGGCCTGGCAATCTGCTTCTGAAGGGCCCTTGAAGACCCTATGGAGTTCTGCTCTGCAAACATGGGGTCACGAGTCAGAATAGACTCTTGGCAACTAATAACAATGATTATCTACTGGGGAGCTTCTACTCGTCTTCCAGACCCAGCTCAGGAGTCACCTCTTCCATAAAGTCCCATTAGAGGCCTCAGCCACCCTACTCTCTGCCAGGCAGAGTTGTGTTCTCCTTCCCTTTGCTTCTGCAGCCCTGTATGCCTCCTGCTGTTACAGCATTTAACTCATCCTTCATGTATTAATGTGACTTGGTAATTCTAGACCCAGATAGTCTGAGTTCAGATCCAAACCACCACTTCCTGGCTGTTTGACCTTAACTTCTCTTCACCTCCATTTGTCTATCTTAAAATGGGGATACTAATAGTATTTACACTCAAAGGTTTGTTGTTATGATAAAACAAGATAAAATATATAAACTGCTTAGGATAGTGCCTAGCACGAAGTAAAAACCCATTGCCAATGAGTTGATTCCAACTCAGTGACCTCCATTGAGTTTCTAAGGCAGTAAATCTTTATGGAAGTAGATTGCCCTGTCTTCCTTCCGCAGAGTGGCTGGTGGGTTTGAACCACCAAACTTCTGCTTAGCAGTCAGATCCCTTAGATAAGTGATCCATAAAAGTGGGCCACTATGATGCTGATGAGGAAGAATAGAAAGGGGAGCACCTAGCCCAACACAGGACCAGCCAGTGCTTCTCCTGGCTTCTTGGCTTGCCTCCCAGTTGTATTTATCCACTGAGAAATTTTCTAGGGTGCTCCCTCCACATACCCTCTAGTTCTCTTATTTTCACTACAGGCATCTGGCAATCTCATCCATTCATGCAACTCTAGTCTGGGGATGTGGCTGTGCCAGGACAAGAGACTGGAATAAATGGATCAGTAGTTCTCAGTATCACCAGTGAGAAGAGTAAATAAGCTGTTTCGCTGTGATAACTCCTCTTCAGATATGCGGTACTGCCTTGGATAAAAGGAAACTATGAGAGACAGGGAGAGGACTCCAGCAGGAGCCCCCACCACTCACACAAGGAAGGACTGAGTCCCAGAGGGTAAAATGTGATTAGATAGTAGAGTGCTAGAAGGGAGAAAGGTGGAGGATGGGGGAAAGGGCACTGTTGGAACATGTCTATCTGCACCACACATGTACACAGGCTGTGCCTCAAACCTCCAGGCAGCCATTAGACTGCTAGGAATGAGGCATGTACACCCACTAGCATCAGCCACATTATGGGTGCTACATTTATCTGTGGTCCAGCTGGACACATAAGAAACAGAGTTGGCAAAGTGAAAGCTGATTTATAGAAAATGTTTATATTTACAGAAAATATAAATATTTCTATTTATAGAAAGCAAACAATGCCAACAGATTCTGGAAAGAAGAGTAGCTTACCCCCAATGACCTATGTGTATTCTTAAGTCACTGGGCAGGCACGCTGTGGTTCAAGTCTTATGTCAGATGCTATGTTCGTATCACCACTGCCTCTGGTTACCATGATCCTGCTGGTGGCTTCCACTCTGCCGCTGGGCCTCACCAGGCCATGCTGGCTGGAAGACCCCGGTACAGGATCTTCCAACCATCTGATGCTAGGCCCTTCTAAGCCTCTGCCACCAGTTCCTGCCATACGACCCAGGCCTGACGAGCTCTCTTGCTGCTGCTCCGAGCCCCTGCTGCCCAGGGACGGGGAAGCAAGCAAACCGTGCATAGGGCACACTCTGGGCCCTCTTGCTCTGTACAAGCATTACAACTTTTACCTCCACTGGCAAGCTTTCTGCCCAGAGGTGTCTGGATCCACCCTACCATAGGAAGATCTCTACAAAGGATCCTCCGAGGTAACTCCTGAACCGGGCACAGTCAGGCCTCCGCCCTGCACAGGCAAGCATTAGAACTCTTTTAGCTTCACTGGCAAGCCCTCTGCCTGAAGATGCTCAGCTCTTGCTCTGTGGGCCCAGGGAGGCCTACCACTGCTGTCTTTCACTGTCTTCAGTGTTCACTCTTTCTTCTGGGTCTAAAAGGATGTCAACTCAGGGACACCAAGCCTTTAGGATGTGCTCTGTTCCCAGTTCTTCTTGTTGGTAATAAGGTGTCCCTAAATTCTATAGGATAAGGCCTTACTAACCAAGCAAGATAACAAAACTAACCAATCCCCTTGGTAGGCCATAGTCACCTTATTTGCATAATAAGCTGTCTGATCCCTGCAAGAGTCTTTTATGCACCTTATTTGCACAGTCCTAGCCAATCATTTCTACAGCTAGAAAGGCCACATAAAGGTGATTCACTGCACCACAAGGTTCTAACATGTAGTGAATAAGGGAAGGAAGAAGGAGGTTGGTGGAGTGAAAATAAAAATCACCCAAGTTAGTTTATTAAGCAACTCAGAAAAATACTACAGAGCTTTAGTAATTGAGCTCATTATTCATTTTCGTGAAGAGTACAGACCTGGCGCCCATGAGTACAAAGAGTGCAAATGGGGAAATGTTGTCTTTGACCCTCCAACATGCGTCATGCAAGACTCACCATGGCATGACAGGAAGGACAAGTAGAGCTGATCCCTGCTGGGCCTGCCCTCTCTCACTCTCCTAGGCCTTGCAGATAATGAAATGCACATGCCACAGACCAGTCATCACTATGGAGTTGCAAAACCAAAAAAACCACTCTCACTGCCATCGATCTGACTCATTGTGAACCCTCCTTGGGTTTCCAAGGCGGTATCACTACAGAAGTAGATTGCCCCATCTTCCTTTTGAGGAGTGGCTGGTGGGTTTGAACCGCCACATTCTGATTAGTAGTCAAATGCCTTAGGCACTACCTCACTAGAGCTCCTATGGAGTTGCAAAGGCTCTGCAAACGTCCCATGCCTGCTGGATGGTGCAAATGGTGATGCTCAGCTGCAAACCGAAAGGAGATTCAAGACCACCCAGAGGTGCTTTAAGGGAAACGCCTGGTGATTGACTTCCAAATAAATCAGCCCGAGAACCCTATGGTGTACAGTTCTACTTTGACACACACGGGGCCACTCAACAAGTGGTTGTTTTGCTCATCATTGTAAGCGGTGCCATCAGACGGTACTAGTGGCATACTAAGAAAGCATACCCAAAAATGTTAGACCCAATTGGCAGACAATTTCTCTACAAGTGTATTGATATGTTCTGGAAGAATTCCCAGTGGTATAGTAGAGCTGACAAGGAACAAGGTCGTAGTCACTTCTTGGTCACAGCCAGCTACCCAGAAGGAGCAAGTAATTGAACCTGCCAGCTCCGGACCATAGTCACAGGAGACATCAAGTTCAATTGGCATAACATACTGCACAAAACATTGTTCCACCTCCTACTTTGGCAAGTAACAACTGGGATCATAAAAGCTTGCAAGCAGCTATCTAGATGTAACAATGGGTTTCTCCTTGTCCAGAGCAAAGAAGAATGATGAAAACGAAAGATTCATGGAAACAATTAGTCCCAGGAACTGGTACACCATGCAATCCTCAGCCTATAGGACTATGAGACCAAAAGAACTAGATGGTACTCAGCTACCAATGTCAACCACTCAGGGGGATCTATGTAGGAGATCCTAGATAGAGTAGGAGAATAATGTGGAACTCAAAAATAAAAAAAAAAAAAGGACCAGGTTTGCTGGTCTGATAGAGCCTGATGGAACCACTGAGACTATGGCCCCTGGCTGCCCTTCAGGTCTGGAATTGAACCCACACCTGTGGCTTCCAGCCAAACAAAAGACAGGCAAATGAGGTGAACATTTACACTAGGCAGATACACTCTCTCTCTTGGAGAGAACAATCATGGGAGAATAGAAGGGCTATGTATGCACAAGGAGACAGCTCAGGGGGCAGGAGTGCATGGAGGGAAGGACACACAGAAGAGGTAACTATCGGGAGGAAGTGGGAGGGGAGCTGTTTCATTGGGGTACATTGTAGTCAATGTCATGAGACAAAGTGTATGTGAACTGCTCTATGGAAAGTGAATTTGCTCTGTATACTTTCACCCAAATCACACACACACAAAAAGTTAGACCCAAGTGTTTGTGCAACCATAAAAGTTAATTAAACTTTACACCAGTTGGGTACACTCCTTAGAACAATCAACCATGTGAGACAAAAGGGCAGTATTTGCACAGGCAGATAGCTCAGGGGACAGGAAAGCATAGGAAAAAACACAGGGAAAAGGTAATCAGAGAGGAAGTGGCAAGAGTTGTTACATTATGGGGATACCAATCAATGTCATGAAACAAAATGTATATGAACTATTGTGTGGAAAATGAATTTGCTCTGTAAACTTTCACCCAAATCAAGTTTAAGAACAAAAAAACAGCAATTAAGCTGGAGTTTCAAAGTAATGTGGTTGGGGCTGAAGAGGCTTGATCATCCTCAACCTGGTGCTCCATGACCCCCGGCAGGACCTCACCCCACACAGGCAGAGTACCATCACCCCCAACCCCGATTCTAGGACACTGGAGAAGCCACACTCAACAAATACTTCCCAGCCTCGTCTCCTAGCAACACTGGCCGAAAATATATCCTTTAAGTTTATAGTTTCTATAGGATTTGTGTATCAGAGTGCCCACTTTTACATACGCCTCTGTTTAACAATTTCAGCAACATTCATTCTTTCATTCAACAGTATATACTGAGTACCTAGTGTGTTCTGGATATTGCTCTAGGTGCTGAGGATACAGCAGTGACTAAAGCAGAGCACCTACCCTGGCGGAAGTCCCTGGGTGGTGCAAATGGTTAGTATACTCAGCTGCTACCCAAAGGGTTAGAAGTCTGAGTCCACCCACAGGTGCCTTGGAAGAAACATCTGGCAATCCACTTCCCAAAAAATCAGCCACTGAAAACTGTTCTACTCTGACTCACATAGGGTCGTCCTCAGTTGACTCCATTGCAATGGGTTTTACCTTTCCAGAACTTACATTATAGTAGGATAAAAGAAGCCAGAGGCAGCAGGAAAGGCCAAGGCTCTGGGAAGGTATTTTACATAGGTTATTCTCATTCAATCCTCACAACTCTTTTAAGCTAGATATTGCTGTTTCATAAATCAGAGGTTAAGAAAAAGAACATGGCTGGAACCACACATCAGGAAATCAAAAACTCACTGCCATCAAGTTGATTCTGACTCACAGCCACCTCCGTTGGGTTTCCATGGCAGTAAATCTTTACAGAAGTAAATTGTCCCATCTTCCTTCCACGGAGTGGCTGATAGGTTTAAACCACCAATCTTCTGGTTAGCAGTCAAATGCCTTAGGTACTGTGCCACCAGAGCTCCTTATACATCAAGAAGGTGGGGCCTAATTTAAGCCCAGATCCATCTGACTCCAAGCTTAGGTTTTCTTCCTTCTCTACAGGCCCCTTTCTGATTCCAGCATTCTCCCATAGGTCAACCCAGACCATGATGACCGCAGGCTGAACCACTTCAGGGTCTACAATGACATCACTCTGTACAAGGCGAAAATGTGGAGCCTGGGAGAAGACTATGACCGCAAGTAGCATTCCAGCAGTGCTGTCAATCCTTGTATTCCATGCCCAAAGTGGTGCTGCCCAGATCAATAAATATTACTTTAAAATTTAAGTCTGACTTTTCCTAAGTCTCTTGCTTCTCTCATTTTTGCCCAAGTCCATTGGTTCAAATCCTTAATCTTTTTAACCAGTGAGAGGTTTCCAATTAAAGATGGTAGACTAAGTACATACCACTACCTCCTTTGCCTTCTCAGACCCCAATACAAAAACAATAAAGGATTAAAATAGGTTTTGATGCACAAGTACCAAGAAGATGGGAGAGAAACATGAAAATAAAGCTTGCTTAGAACATGGAAAGCTGATACAGGCGGGTGGAGGAAACCACAGAATGCATGTGGAATGGGATACCTCCGAACACAGAGCCCATAAATCCTAGAGAAAGGTTCAGGACTCTAAGACCAAGTAGGGTGAAGCAGAGAACTGACCACGGCCACTCTTAGGGAGTCTGCAGGTAGTCCCACTTAACACTCACACAACCAGGCACATCACGTCTCTGGTGCCTAACACAAATGTTTTGTGTTGCTTGCACGCAGCAGAAAGGGTTTTCCATTTACACATCTGTTGGAAATAGTCTTCTTGTCAACAGATGCATAACTCTTAGGTATGTCTCCTATCTGTTTTTTCCATTTCTGTTGGCTGAAAATAGCCTTTTTTCCCTGGCATGATCACAGCAAAACTATGTGAGCATACATTACCTAATGCTGGGGTCAATTCAACAAGAAGTATAGTAGGTATCATTAAAGAGAATGGCAGACATCCTTTCTGAATTACCCAAGAAAGTTAATACAAATGTACACATTTCAAGTTCAAACGACTTCTACTTAAACATCTTATACCGAAAGATCCTGGAAGATTCCGTTTTGCATTCAGTCTTTAACTTGGAGAATATACCTATTATAATCACACTTGAATTCACTATCATGGATGCTTACAGTGGGAAGGAGTATAAAAATGGATTAGCCAATATACAGAGGAGTCTAATTTTATGATCCAGCGTAAACTGTAAAATAGATTAGGTCCGTGATTCCTTTTTATCACAAGATCATTAGCTTTGGAAGCCATCATTGTACCCTGCAGGTTTCTTTCCTTAAACAGAAATGAATGAGAACAGAATAAAAAATAAAAATAAAAAATAAAAAATAAAAAGCCATCATTGTACCCTGCAGGTCTCTTTCCTTAAACAGAAATGAATGAGAACAGAATAAAAGCAATTTCAGAAATGTGAGGAGATAAAAATTTACCTCTTCTTTTCTCTTTCTTAAGAGGATACTAGAAAATGTTGTCCAGTGCAAGAAAGCATAAGCTAAGACAGAAAAATATGGGATCCAGAAGATAAATGGATTCAATCTAAGTCTAGAAAAGAGACAGAGTTGATAGCTGTATAGCAGACCTAGGTTGTAGCAGGAAGATTATAAGGTGGATAAAATGATGATGCCATCTGGAAGACAATAAGGATCTCAAAGGAAAATTAGTCAAGTAAAAAAATGTAAGGTGGTTATTAGTTCAAGGAATAATCAAAAGCTGTACCACAAAGGAAATCTTACACAGTAGAGCTGGCTCTACAATAAACCAAAAAAATCCAAATGTGTTCCAGCCAAGTTGACTCAGACTCATGGTGGCTCCATATGTTACCAACTAGAACTGACCGCCATAGGGTTTTCTTGGCTGTAGTCTTTATGGAAGCAGACTGTCAGGCCTTTCTTCCACAGTGCCACTGGATAGGTTCAAACAGCCTACATTATGGTTAACAGCCAAGTGTAAAACTCTTTGTGCCACCCAGGGAACTAACTCTACAGTAACTAGTATTTAGTGTAGTACCTAAGGCACTTGACTGCTAACCAGAAGGCTGGTGGTTCAAATCCATCAGCCACTCCTCGGAAGGAAGGTTGGCAATCTACTTCCGTACTGATACTGCCTTGGAAACCCAAGGAAGGGTCGCTGTGAGTCAGGTCTGACTTGACGGCACATAACAACAACAACATTATAAACATTGGTTACTGATTTAAATCACAAGGTAACTATCTGGAGAAATGGCGAAAAAGAAGTGAGGATCCTGTTCTATCATAAAAAGAGGCCCACTGCCCTAAAGTCAGTTCTGACTCATAGCAACTCCCATCAGGTTTCCGAGGCAGTAAATCTTTATGAAGTAGATTGACCCATCTTCCCTCTGTAGAGCAGCTAGGGGGATTGAACTACCAACCTCCTGGTTAGCAATCAAATGCCTTAGGCACTGCACCACCAGAGCTCCTTATAAAAAGTCAAGTCTAAATTATCATCAATAAACAGCAATAATATTTAGTGTGCAAAAGTAACATCTAAATCTTTTAGTTCTAATTGGGTTTTAAACCAACAGTATGTGTTGCTTTGATAATTTTTTTCTTTAGTTTATTTAAAGAATTTTTTTTACAAAAAGAAACCAACAAAAGGGATCTGATAGTACTGTGAAATTTCAAGTCTCCACCTCTTCTTTTCTTGGTTCTTTATAAACAAAGATGCTGCTTAACGTGCTCTGTTCTTCATTTTCTCTCTTGTTCGTTTCCCAGGTCTCTTCTGCAGAAATAGAAACACCATATCTGGTCATATAGCCTACTTCCTCCCCATTACCATTCCAGGCCATTAGCACAGCTTATCTGGACTTCCCAAATAGTCCCCTAATTGATTTCCCTGTCATATAGCAGCTTGGCTTTTGGCCCCAGGGTCAGAATGCATACCCCAAGAAAGGGAGAGGGTAGGTGTGGGGTGGGAGAGGAGGCTGATCCTGGCCCCACCTGGGCCCCCTGGCTCACTTACATTTGATCCCTTCTTTCCAGGCCTCTTGGGACCCTTGCCATGAGCTGTCTTGGCCCGAAAGCTGGATACATCATCATAGCTCTCACGGGTATTCCACTTGGAGCCTTTCTTCTTTCCACCAAAACCAAACTTCTGGTTTTTATAGCGTCTTTTGGCATTGGGCCTGGAAAAAGAGTGGTCCTAAAGGTTACCCACAACACTGCAGATCCAAAGAAACCTATGGTCCAACAATATCCTCAATTCCTTTCTGAGAGCAAAGCTCTTTAAATACTAATATTGCCCAGAGTCTCATCCTCCACCCTACATTCTTACACCACAAACTCCCTCAGCAAGCTCATCTACTCACAGGTTTAACTACCAGAGTAGAGAAATGAACAAAGCAAGAAGCAGGAAAGGATCCACATACTCATGAGGCTTACTACTTGTTAGGAAGCCTTCTATTTTTAACAAAACCTTGCTAAATCAGCCTCAGTGCTTTCAATTTCTCTGAAGAATATACATAGAGAAAAATTTCTATTCATGAAGTTAATACTCAAAGGTAATAAATTTTAAAACTGGTCATCCCATGTTGTTGTTGTTGTTATGTGCAATTGAGTCAGACCCGACTCACAGCAACCCCTCCATGAGTTTCCGAGGCGGTATCACTACGGAAGTAGATTGCCCAACCTTCCTTCTGAGGAGTGGCTGGTGGGTTTGAACCGCCAGCCTTCTGGTTAGCATTCAAATGCCTTAGGCACTATGCTACCAGAGCTCCTGGTCATCCCACAGTAATTTCAAATTCAACATATCCAAAAGTGACTTGCCACTTCCCTTCCGAGACTGATTCCATCTGCTGTGCATCTGCCCTCACTTGGAGTTGGTGGTACCACTGTTCGCCATGTAGCCCACCCAGGCCAGAAACCCGGGAGTCAGTCTTGCTTCTTCCTTCCTTCATTCTCTACACCCAGTTCAATTACTGATCTCTACTAATGTAACCTCCTGAACATTTCTCCGGTCTACTTTCTCTTCTCTCTCCCTATCCCCGTTTCAAGCCATTATCACCACTCATCTGGACTTTCCAAATAGTCCCCTAATCAACTTCCCTATCTTTCTCCAATACATCATTATTCACACAAGTATCAGCACAATCATCTTAGAATGAGAATATGACCTGCTCATTATTTTGAGTAAAAGCCATCACTGTCTCCTCTCTGCCTAGAGGACAAAGTCCAAGCTCCTCAATAGGGCAAGCAAATATTGCCTGCCTCTGACTTGGCTCAGCTCCCTCTCCAACCACGTCACCAGTCCTTGCCTCACATTCCCAGTAACACCAAACATTTGCCGCTCCTCACATATACCTGCTGCTTCACATCTCTATGCCTTTCCTCATCCATAGTCTTCCTTCTTCCTGAAACCTGCTGATCTCCTATTCCTCTGATTCATTGTTACTCATCCCTCAGACCTAGCTCAGTTGTCATCCAGTCAACTCCAACTCACAATGACCCCGTGTGCGTCAGAGTAGACCTGTGCTCCACAGGGTTTTCAGTGGCTGATTTTCCAGAAGGAGATCACCAGGCCTTTCTTCTAAGGCACCTCTGGATGAACTCGAACCTCCAACCTTTCGGTCAGTGGCTAAATGCAGTCACTGTTTGCAATCCAGAGACGCCTGGGCTTCCATACTACTCTTTAAATGCCTCTAGCATATCATTTACTACACCTACTCCTCATTTACTGTTCATCTCATCCTACACTTTACATCTACAAAAACAGTAAAAAATCCACATGACTATTCTGTGTATTAACGACATACGCCTGGCAGTATCAAATGCCAACGTATGAAGCAAGAGTAACGCTGGTTGTGATGGTTAAGATTATGTGTCAACTTGGCTAGGCCACGATTCTCAGTGGTTTGGCAGATATGTAATGATGTAATCTGGCAGTTATGTTATAATTTGGTAGTTGTGTATAATGTAATTTGGCATTTATGTAACGACCTAATCACCCCCATTTCATGATCTGATGTGGCTGTCCTCTATTTTTGCATAAAACTAATTTTCCTATAATGTACTGGTTTTTAGAAACTAACTATGTCAATAAGTGACTAGTGAGTGAACATTGCATGGACATTAACATTTCCCTCAGGCCAGGTGTCTAGGTGTGGATAAAGGTAAACAAAAACGAACAATAATATGTAACATTATGGACATGGCAAATGGGGAATGAAACTAAAGGTACACATTACGTTGAATGTAAAACAAGCTCTTAAAATAAAAAAAGAAAAAGAAACAAAAAAAAAGGCAGCCAAATTTGAATACAATCATAAAGAATAGGAAACAATAGCTAAAAGTATGTGTGTGTGTTTGTCTCTGTGTGTATGTATGTCACAGCCTAACTGACTCTGTTAGGATAGATTAGTGGCTTGCAACCATTTTGTGTATGCATCTATAGAACACTTTCAAACACTTAAATTTTTGGCTGTACAAAATATTGAATATACTGTGGACTGCCTGAAAAACGAACAAATCAGTCCTAGAAGACATACATCAGAATATTCCTTAGAGGTAAGGATGGTAAGAAGTACCTCACTTACTCTGGACACGTTACCAGGAAGGATTTTGCAAGGTAAGCATATCATGTTTCATAAAGTAGAGGGTCAGCAAAAATGAGGGAAACCCCCGACAAGATGTATTAGCACAACAGACTCAACAGTGGACTCAAAAAAAAAAAAAAGCAACATTATCACATCATCAATAAAGAAATGAGCATTTCGAAGAGTATGAAGGGATGGACACTGGGAGGAGGTAACTATGGGGAGGAAGTGGGAGGGGAGCTGCTGCATTGTAAATTTTGGTCAATGACATGAGACAAAGTATATGTGAACTGCTGTATGAAAAGTGAATTTACTCTGTAAATCTTCACCCAAATCCTAATTAAAAAAAAAAAAAAAGAAATGAGCATTTAAGAAGGTCCTAATGAGTGGCAGTCAGGATTTGAACTCTAAGTCATCGTGACATGATGTGAGAAGGAGTCAACTATTACTAAGCATTCACTTAAAATGTGCCAGACATAAAGCTACCTTATTTAATCTTTAAAGACTGGTATTACTAAAATCAATGCCATAGTGCTAGGATTCTTGGTCTTGACTCTGAGACTGCTCTTTGAAGAGGTAGCCTACGTACTCATGAAGACCAGCTCATTAATTACCATCAAACAAAGTAAAAACAAAACCAAAACCTTCTCACCCCTTCTTCATCTGCTGGCCTTTAGGTTTTTCTTTCGTGCCCCGGGCAACAGGTTTCTGATCTCCCTCAAGGAAATCTAATTTATCAGAGAAGCCTGTGAATGAAGAAGTATGCTGATCAGCACCATCACATTTTAAGAACAGTTTAGACCTCAAAATAAGGTTGTTACTTACTAAACTAATATTAAGAGTCATGTCTTGCTCCCCACACTACTCAAACCTTAGGTCCAATAGATTCAAAGCATAATGCATTAGAATTAACTCTAAGGTACCCTTGTGCTCCCTATACCCTTAGGACAGAATTATGCTGACCTTTCTGATATTTCTTAATGGCATTCATCATATGTGCTTTCTCTCGCTGCCTCTTCTGAAGAACCTCTGTTTGTACCTGTAATATGGACAAAGGACAGTTACACGTACTTCAAATCATTGCTCTAAGTGCCTACATTCTCTCAATAACAACACTGTGATTAATACCACTGCCGATGCACATTTACTATGTACCAAAAATTATATTAAGGGCTTTCCAAGCATATTCTCAGTCTATCTTTGTAATAACCCAGTGAAGTGAAAATATTTATTGTCCGCTAAACTCAGGCACAGATAGGTAGCTGGCCCAAGTAACATAGCAAGTGCAGAGCTAAGATTCACAGCCTACATTTTCATCCTATTATTCAATATACATTTACCAAATTACAGCAAATCATGTTTATTTGACGTCCAAATTCCCTATTAATTCAAACAGATTAAATATCCTCTCTGCTATTACTAGCTAGGAAAGTATCAAAAGATATGAGAAAAACCAAACAACCTCCCCAAAACACAATGATGGAAAAAAAAAAAACTTTTTCAGCATTATTAACATTTCAGAAAGGAGGCTTCTTTGCTGCAGAGACCAGTGCATTGTAGGATGTTTAGCAGCATTCCTGGCTTCTATCCACTAGATGTCAGTAGCACACAGTGGTAACACCCAAAAATGTCTCCACAAATCTAAGAACCACTGCTCCAAGGTTTCCTAAAATTAGAAATAATGAACTAATACCAAGCAAACGGCAACCAAAACAGAGCAAGAGGGGAAATATTAGTCTCTGATAAAATAGACTTTAAGGCAAAAGTCAGTATAAGAGATAAGGAAGGGTATTATATAATGATAAAAGGGTTAATTCAATAAAAGAACATAACTATAAAAAATATCTATGCACCCAATGAGCCTCAAAATACATAAAACAAACTTTAACAGAAATGAAATGAGAAACAGTTCCACAATAGTAAGAAACTTGAATACATCACTTTCAATGAAAGACAGAACTAGAAAGAAACTATACAAAGATAGAGATGATCTAAACAACACAATCAACCAATCTGACCTCATAGATAATACAAAACACTCCACCCAACATCACAACATGCATTCTTTTCCAGTGTGTACCCAGAATAGACCGTATGTTAGGACAAAGTAAGCATCAATAAATTCAAAAACAACAAAATAATACAAAGCATCTTCCGGGATCACAGTGCTGTAAAATTAGAAATCAGAAATAGGAAAATTAAGAAAAAAAATCAAATATATGGAAAGTGAATGACATCCTGCTTAAAAACCACTGAGTAATATAAGAAATAAAACATGATACCAAAAAATTCCTGGAATCTAATGCAAATGAAAACACACCAAAACCTTTGGGACACAGCAAAAGCAGTGTTCAGAGACAATGTATAGCAATAAACACACACGTCAGAAAGAAGAGAGAGCCAAAATAAACACCTTAACCCTACAACCCCAACATACAGAAAAAGAAAAGCAAGAAAAAGCCCACAGTCACCAGAAGAAAGAAAAATGATGAAGATTAGAATAGAAGTAAATGAAACAGAAAACAACAGAAAGAATCAAAAAGACTAGAAGTTAGTTCTTTGAAAGGATTAATAAAATTAACAAACTCCTGCTCAAATTAACAAAGGAATAGAGGAAGAAGCTGTAAAAACTATAAATAAATAATGAAATGGGTGATATTACAACAGAACCAATTTAAATAAAAAGGACTATAATAGAACACTATGAAGAATTGTACTCCAACAAATTTGGAAACCTACAAGAAATGGACAAATTTCTAGAAACACACTGACTAGCTAAACTAACAGACTGAGGTAAAAATTTTGAACAGATCCATTACAGAGAAGAAATTGAAGAGGTCATTAAAAAAAAAAATCCTCCCAGAAAACAAACAAACAAACAAAACCCCCCAGTCCAGATGGTTTCTCTGGAGAATTCCACCAAACATTCAGAGAACAGCTGACACCAATACTACTAAAACCCATTCCAGAGCATGGAAAAGAATGAAATACTCCCAAATTCATTCTATGAATCAAACATAACCTTGATACCAAAGCTGGCCAAAGATACCAACAGAAAAAAAAATAAAAAAGAAATTATAGACCAATATCCCTCATGAATACAGATGCAAGAACTCTCAACAAAATCCTAGCCAAGAGAATCTAACACCATATCAAAATAACAATTTATTATGTCCAAATGGGATTCATATCAGGAACGCAAGGATGGCTCAACATGCGAAAATCAATGTAATTCAACAGAAAAGAACTGCATGATCCTATCAACTGATGCAGAAAAGGTATTTAATAAAATCCAACACCTTTCCTAATAAAGACTCTCAGCAAAATAGAAATGAAAGGGAAATTCCTCAACATAATTAAGGACACACAAAACCAACAGCCAATAATGTTCTCAACGAAAAGACTGAAAACATTCCCCTTGAGAACAGAAACTAGACAAGGATGCCCTTTTATCACCGCTATTATTCAATACTGTATTGGAAATCTTTGCCAGAGCAGTAAGGCAAGACAGGAAATTAAAAGGCATCCAAATTAGTAAGGAAGAAGTAAAAGTATCCCGATTTACAGATGATACAATCGTATACAGAGAAAGTCAGAGAGAGTCTACAAGAAAGCTGATGGGACTAATAGAATTTAGCAAAGTGGCAGGGTACAAGATCAACATAGAAAAATCAGATTTTTCTACACTAAAAAAAGAACTCTGAAATCAGAAAAACAATACCATTTACATAACTACCAAAATGATGAAATACTTAGGAATAAACTTAACCAGGGATGGAAAAGACTTTTACAAAGAAACCTACAAAACACAATTGCAAGAAACCAAAAGAGACTTGCATAACTGGAACAATATACCATCCTCAGGATACAAAGACATAACATTGTGAAAATGTCAATACTACCCAAAATGATCTAAGATCTGGTAGCATAGTGGCTAAGACACTTGCCTGCTAACCAGACGGCTGGCGGTTCAAACCCACCAACCACTCCTCGGAACGAAGGTTGGGCAATCCTACTTCCGTAGTGATACTGCCTCGGAAACCCAAGGAGGGGTCGCTATGAGTCAGGTTTGACTCGACGGCACATAACAACAACAACAACAACCCAAAATGATCTATAGATATAATGCAATCCTGATCCAGATTCCATCAATATTCTTTAAAGAAATGGAAAAACTAACCACAAATTATACAGAAAGGACAGCCCCAGATAAGCAAACCACTACTAAAGAAGAAAAAAATAAGAGGTCTCACACTTCCCAGTCTCAGAACCTACTATACAGCCCTTGTAGTCCAACTGCACTGTTATTGATACAGTTGTAGACCCACAGACCAACAGAATAGAACTGAGAACCAAGAAGTAAATCCAATCACCTAAGAATATCTCTGAAAAGAGCCAAAATCCATTAAATGAGGAAGGAATAGTCTTCAAAAATGGTGCTGGCAAAATTGGATATCCATTCAAAGAAATATGAAATAGGACCCATATTTCCCACCACACACTAAAACTAACTCAAGATGGATCAAAGACCTAAATGTAAAATCTGAAACTATAAAGATGGGGGAGGGGGATTAAGGGCCTTAATTTATGGCATAAACAATCTTATCAAACATAACTAAAAATTCACAAACAGCAGAGAATAAATTAGATGACTGGAACCTCCTAAAAGTTAAACACTTATGAGCATTAAAAGACTGTACCAAGAGCAAAAAGAGAACCTACAAGACTTGGAGAAAATTTTTGGCAATGATCTGACAAAGGACTAATCTCTAAAATTTATAGAAAACATTTCAGCAACAAAAAGGTAAAACAATCCAATTAAAAAATGAGCAAAGGACATGAGCACATACTCCAACAAAGAAGACATTCAGGTAGCCAACAAATACACGAAGAGATGCTCAAATCATTAGCTATTGTTCTTGTTGCTTTTGATAGGTGCTGTTGAGTTGGTTGACTCATAGCAACCCTATGTACAAGAGAACGAAATACTGCCTAATCCCGCACCATCCTCACAACCACTGCTATGTCTGAGTCCACTGTTACAGCCACTGTGTCCATCCATCTTGTTGAAGGTCTTCCTCTTTTTCACAACTAGACCAATAAGCAGTATCATGATAAACAGAGGAAAGACTGAAGTTGTCAAGGATTTCATTTTACTTGGGTCCACAATCAATGTCTACGAAACTAGTGGTGAAGAAATTAAACATATTGTATTGAGTAAATCTGCTGCAAAAGACTTCTTCAAAGTGCTAAACAGCAAAAATGTCACTTTGAAGACATAAGCCATTAGAGAGATACACATCAAAACAACAATGAAATAACATGTCACTCCAGCCATAAAATGGCCAAAAAAAAAAAAATGAAAACAAGGGTACGGAAAGATTCAAACACTTATAAGCTGCTGGAGGAACTGCAATGTGGTGAAAAACAGTATGGTGCTTCCTTAAAAAGTTAGAAAGAAATAATGTATGATCTAGGAACTCCACTTTAAAAAAAAGAAATTCACTGCCATCAAGTAGATTCTGACTCATAGCAACCCCCAGTGGATTTCTGAGGCTGTAATCTTTACAGAAGTAGATTGCCCCATCTTCCTCCCAGTAGGAGTAGCTGGTGGGTTTGAACTGCTGACCTTCTGGTTAGCAAATGCCTCACCAGAACTTCTTAGCAATCCCACTACTAGGTATATATCCTAGTAAAATAAGAGCTGTGACATGAACAGATATATGCACATCCACGTTCATCGTAGCATTATTCACAATAGCAAAAAGATGGCAACAACCCATGTGCCATCAATGGATGAATGGATAAACAAACTACAGTATGTACACACAATTGAATAAAGCAACTTTAAAGAATGATGATGAAATGGCAAAACATCTCACAATATGGATGAACCTAGAGTGAATGGATGAATGAAGTAAGGCAATCACTAAAGGCAAAATATTGTGAGATCACTACCGTAAAAAGTTAAGAAAAAGTTTACATACAGAAAAAACAATCTTTGAATGGTTACCAGGGATGGAGGGGGAGGGAGGAAAAATCACTAACTAGATAGGACACAAGACAGTAAGGGGGAGGTGAGCACAACACGACCAAGGTAAAGGAAGAAACTGGGAGGTACACAAGCTAAAAGGCAAAAACAGTAAAGACTATTACACATACAAAATTGCAGTAACAGTAATAAAAAATAGTAATTTACAAATGGCTATGTAAGTAGATATGTAAGTTGAACAGTTGGGGGGTGTGGACAGCAAACTGATAGGCCACTGTGAGTCTTCTTTTTGTTTCTGCTAAGCTGTACTCATGTCAGGTGCCATCAGTCAGCTGACTCATGACGATCTTATACAGAATACAATGAAACACTGCCTAATCCTGGGCCATCTTCAGCTGGTATGTCTGCGTCCACGTCTGAGTCCACTACTGTGGTTACTGTGTCAATCTATCCTGTTGTGGGGTGCTACTTTACCAAACATGATGTCCTTTTCTAGTGATTAATCTTTTCCAATGATGTGTCCAAAGTAAGCAAGATGATGTTTGCCATCCTCATTCTAAAGAGCAATGGTTTTCTTTCTGATTTGTCATTCTTCAGGCAGATCATGACACATTCAATATTCTTTGCAACAGTACAATTCAAATGTGTCCAGCTTTCGCATGCATATGAACCAAAAAAACCAAACTCACTGCCATCAGTCGGATCCGACTCATAGCAACCCCTCCTTGGGTTTCCAAGGCAGTATCACTACAGAAGTACATTGCCCAATCTTCTTTCCAAGGAGTGGCTGATGGGTTTGAAGCACCAGCCTTCTGGTTAGCAGTCAAATACCTTAGGCACTATGCTACCAGAGCTCCCATCACATGCATACAAGAAGGATGAAAAGATCATAGCTTAGGTCAGGTGCCCTTTAATTATCAAAATGACATCTTTGCTTTTTAAAAGTTTAAAAAGGTCTCTTGCAGGTTTGTCCAATGCAGTATGTCATTTGATTTCTGATTGCTGCTTCCAAAGACATTGATTGCTCATACAAGTAGAATAAAATCATTGACAATTTCCATCCTCCATTTATCATGTTGTTTATTCCACCTGTAGGATTTCCATTTTCTTTACCTTCAGACATAATCTATGCTGAAAGCTGTATTGTTTGACCTTCATCTACAAGATGACTTTGTTTTCAACAAGTTTGTATCATCTATGTATTGCAGATTGTTAACAAGTCTTCCTCCCATCCTGATGCCATGTTCTTCCTATTGTCCAGCTTCTCAAATTATCTGTTCACCATACAGACTGAATAAAGTAAAGTGAAAGGACATAACCTGCTACACTTCTTTGGCAATTTTAAACTATACAGTATCCCCTTATTTTATTCGAACAACTGCCTCTTGATCCATGTACAGACTCTGTATGGGCATAGTTAAGTGTTCTGGAGTTCCCACTCTACAGAACATTTATCCATAATTTGCTTGCTAAATTAGATCATGTTAAATATGCCTGTGTCTTTGAGGTGATCTCATCTATCCTGTGAGACCCATCAAGATTAAAAAAACAAAAAAATCTGCAGCTGACCTTTCACAGAGGACAGGACACTAACCTACCCTTACTCTGCTTGGGATTTATCAGCGAAATGACTCCATATGTAGACAAGAGCTCCACAAATGTTTACGTCCAAATGCTGGCAAAGTCTTAACATCCATGCTGATTTTGCTTACACACGTCTACCCACAATCCTAACTTTAATTCCTGTCGTCGTCTTTCTGAGGTGGTCCATGACATAAAAAAGGAAAATCACGAGTTTTATAGCATGCCTGATCTGGTTTCACGTTAGAATTCAGACATCCATAGTGCACACACAGGTGCCACTTTTTCCCTCTCAGCTTGGATGATAATCCAGTAAGACAGTTCCTTACATGGACTTTACAATCCTCTAGGTGGTAAGTCCCAAATAAGGATGCAGATCAGAGTCACCTAGGGTGCTTTTGGGGGTAAGGAGGAAAACAAACACATCCTCAGAGATTCTGAAGTCTAGAAATCTGCTTTGAAAAATCTCCCCCAGATGATTTTGCTGTGAGGTAACCACTGATCTAGACCCAATTCTTCACTGAAAGATGTGAAAACTAAAGCCCAGAGAGGTAAATGACTCGCAAGCAGTCACTACAACGTTTCTGGAAACACACCAGTATCAAGGTAAGATTGTGTGCATGGGTATAAGCAAACACATTCAACTGTGAAATAATAAATACATGATCTAACACATACAGGGCATGGAACCAAATCAGACCAAGACAATCTGATCTGACAAACCAAGCCCAGCTCCTCCTGTTCCCTGCACACTTTCCTTCTCACCTTCTTTCCATACTTCCTAAGTGCTCGCAGTTGCTTAGCCTTTTCAGACTTCTCCATGGCGGCCTGTTTAGTCTGCAGTTTCTGTCGAATCTAAAATAGAAAATGTTGTCAGCTTATCTTATCTGAATCTGAGATGACTGCTACTTAAGACAACCAGAGCAGAGAACAGATATTCTCAACTCTACCAACAGCAGAGCTCAAAGAACATTGTAAATCATTAAGTCTAACCCTCATATTCCACACATGAGGATAATAAGGCCCGAAGGCTAGGATTCTGTCCCACAGACTAAAAGTTTCAGCTATAAGTTTCAGCGGTGAAGCCAAAACTTGAAAGCAACCTTCCCATCCCCAGTATATTTGTTCCATTACACAAAACTACCTCCTTGCAGTCCAGGAAAGACTAGTTTCTCCTCTTCCCTCCTGTCCTTAGGCTGAGGTTAAACCAGCACACATCCTTCCAGTTCCCTTCTTCCATACACCATATACACAGTGAAAACACAAACAGATACCAGGTACCTAGCCTCTTCCCTTAAATACACACATTTCAGTTAAGGGATAAGAAGTTATTTGTTGGTGTGAACATACAGAGGTATAGCTGGGTTCATCTCTAGCTTAGTTCCCCTGGGTACCACCAAGACAAGAGCTCTCTAAAACCCAGCTTGAGACCCAAGGGAGATATTTAAATGTATCTTAGATTAGATATTGGCAATTTTCTTCTTCCCAAAGTGAAGTGAAGAATAAAATCTACATGACTTTATGTCTGCGATATATAGACTTTTAGAAATTAACCCTCATTTCACAGAAGAGTTAACTGAGGCCCAGAGAGAAGTAACTTATCTACAAGTTATAGCACTGTTTACTGGCAATAGCAGGCCAATAACTGTTGTCCTTTCTACACACCATGCTATGACTGTGCCAACTAGGAAATACAAAAGGCCATCTTTACCTCAGGGAGCCCCATTTCTTACTGCAGTCCCTGCCTTAATTGCTTAAATTGGGGGGGAGGGGGAAATCAACCCCACCTTTAGCTAATTAGTGATGATGGCATGTGTCTAAGATGGACAATCTCTGGAAGAGGCAACTATCCTTTTAAAACCAATTTCCCATTATTGTGCTTATAGTTATTATCTTTAAACATTATAAAACCCACTGTCATTGAGCTGATTTTGATTCATAATGACCCCCATTGGGTTTCCAAGGCTGTAAATCTTTACAGAAGCAGACTGCCACATCTTTCTTCCATGGAACGGTTGGTGGGTTTGAACCTTTGACCTTCTGGTTTGCAGCCAAGTGCTTAATTACTGTACAACCAGAGCTCCTGTCAGCTAAATACACACAGCCCTGGCTTTCCAGAAAAACACTTTCCTCTTTTTACCTTTTGCATCTGCTGATCAGACTTGGCCATCTCTGCAAAATAATCATTGGGCCTCTTGGTAGGGACTTTGAGCTGATGCAGGCGGGGTAACACTGCAAGCACTGCAGCCTGGGCCTGGCGGTAGCTGGGAACATAAGATAAAAGTGTGAAATGCAATAAGGGAGGGGGCTTTACCCTTCTTCTCACCATCTCTCATTATCCATGTCAGAGCACTCTCAAAATCTGACATCCACCAGCAAAGACAAACAAACAAAAACTAATAAAACTTCATAAATTTGGGATCTGCGAAAAATTTTAGCTGTACACCTTTTTTTTTTTAAAGGAGGGATGTTGCTAAAAATAAATAAATAAATTAGCGGTTTAAGGAAATGACCATTCAAAACTAATGCCAATTATAAATTTTTATATAGTCACAAGCAAATTTTTGTTATATAAAAGCTGAATGCACTGAGAACCTTTAGCTCACTCCTTCTCCCCTACTCTCTAGCACGGGGGTCCCCAACTTCTCCCACACTGGAAAACAAACATACAAGCTCATCTCCCGCTGGAAGTCATCTTCTGGGTCAACAGCTTTCTGATCCTTGTTCTGAGGAGCTGACTGAGATTCACGGACTTCCGGCACCGGACCGAGGGTAACATCAAGCCTTTCAACCCATTCCAGATCCCGCTTGAATTCAGCCAAACACTGCTTCAGGCCAGGCTAGGAAATCCACAGATTGGGCTCATAAGAAGGATACACTGAGATACCTCTTACAAGCCTAAATCCAATGGCTAGATCAATGGACAAAACGCTAACACGTCACTATCTAGCATGTCATTCACCTTCGTGAAAATGTGCTGGGCACGTTCCTTCCGTGGGGCAAGAATTCAGTCTCCCAACTACAGCAGTGCCTTGTACACACTCCATATCGGGGCCCCCCTCGATTCAGCGACCCAGCTCACCACGTTGTTAGTTGCTTTCTTCGGCCCCTCGAGCACAACATTGAGGCCTGGTTTCAAAAGCCCTCGGGAGAATGCATCCTGCAACTGAGGAACACAACTGGCAGTCAGGACCAAAGAAGTAAGGGACGCTCTCCCGTGTCCAGCCTCGCGAGCCTGGATGACACCTACCTCTCTGTCTGTGACAACAGAATCATCAGAATCGGAGTCCGAACCCGAGACCGGAGGAGTATCCATTCGCAGCACGCACGCCCAAACACCTACCAGAAGCGGAATACGTCGAGGCCCGCTCGGTTGGAAAAAGGGCTCAAGCCCCAGCTGTCTGCTTTCAGTACCCTACTCTCCCTCCGCCGCTCCACGTGGACTCCAAACGCACCCGCACAGCAACTCACAGCTCCATATTAACTTTTTGATAGGGACTTCCGCTTCCGGCTACAGGCCCACACTTCCGGTTTGTCGTTGCTATAGGAACCGCTCAGGTGTTTGGACGTGTCCGGGCTGCTTGAGATCCGTAGAGGTACCTGCGTGGCCTGGTGACCTAGACAGTAGAAGCGAAAAGTGGGAAGGGGTAGCTGGGGTCATCCAGAAGAGCTAGAAGCCACGAAGAAGCAAAGCAAAGGAGGGAAGAAAGAGTCACGCGGTAGGGAGTGTGTGTGGGGGAATCTCAGAGACGGGGCGGGGCCGTGGGGGCGTGTCCTAGAGGCGGGTACGGGCGTTCCTCCACTCATGTTAGCTGCTCTTGGTCTTTACCAGCACTCTGCCCGGGACCATGTCCACCGTGTTAGCTCAGTCGCTACATGTTTTTGGTCTTCGAGCTCACGTGACCAACAATATTTTCTACTTTGATGAACAGACTATTATATTTCCTTCAGGAAATCACTGTGTGAAGTACAATGTGGATCAGAAATGGCAAAAATTCATTCCAGGTAACCCCCTTTAACATCCTGACACATGAATTGTTTATGCTGCGTAATCACGACGCAAAGACTGGAAAGGAACTTTGTTGGCCAATTTGACCTTTTTTCCAGAAATATAGAGGAAATAAATGTCTATCATATAGATTAATCACATATAGCCCATTTCCATCAATTCCAGCTCATTGCCCATATAGCACAAAGTAGAACTGCCCCATAAGGTTTCCAAGACTACAGAAGCACACTGACTGCCAAATCTTTCTCCTGTGGAGCAGCTGACCTTTCAGTTAGCAGCTGAGTGCTTGGCCACTGTGCTGCCAGGGCTCTACTCACAGATGTAGTTAAAAATCACATATAAAATAATGTTAAAGTACTTTTTCACTTCAATATCATGAAATAGTTATTTTCAAGAACATATTTTCATGCATATTCAATATCATTGTCTTTGTCATCATCAGAGCCACTTTTTGAGTTGTCTATCAAGAGAAAAAAGATTTGGCAATCTGCTTCTATAAAGATGTAAGCCTAGAAAATCCTGTTGTCGTTGTTAGGTTCCATCAAGTCAGTTCTGACTCATAATGACGCTATGTCCAACAGAATGAAGTGCTGTCTGCTCCTGCATAATTCTCACAATTGTTATTTTTTAGAGCCCATTGTTGCAGCTACTGTGTCCTCCATCTTGGTGAGGGTCTTCCTCTTTGTTGCTGACTTCTACTTTATCAAGGATAATATCTTTCTCCTGGAACTGATCCTTCCTGATAACATGTCCAAAGTATGTGAGATGCTGTCTCACCAGCCTTGCTTCTAAGGAATATTCTAGTTTTCTTTCTTCCAAGACACATTTGTTCAATCTTCTGGGATTCCATGGTATATTCAGTATACTTCACCAACACCATAATTTGAAGGCATCAGTTTTCTTCAGTCTTCCTTATTCATTGTCCAGCTTTTGTATTCTTATAAGGTAATAGAAAATACCATGGCTTGCTTGGGCCATGTGCACCTTAGTCCTCAAAGTGACATCTTTGTTTTGGGGCACATTAAAGATGTCTTTTGCCGCTAATTTGCCCAGTGCAATGTCATTAGATTCCTTGACAGCTGCTTCCAGTTCCTTCAGCCTTGTTTTTTGCCAATTCCTTCAGTGCAGCTTTGACTTCTTCCTTCAGTACCATTGGTTCTTGAATATGACACCTCCTGAAATGGATGATCATCTTCCAGTTCTTTTTGGTACACTGACTCTGTGTATTCCTTCCACCTTCTTTTGATGTTTCCTGCGTCGTTCAACACATTGCCCATGGAATCTTTCAATATTGCAATTTAAGGCTTAAATTTTTTCTTCAGTTCTTTCAACTTGAGAAATGCTGAGCATGTTCTTCTTCCCTTTTGCTTTTCTAACTCCAGGTCTTTGCACATTTCATTATAATAATTGACTTTGTATTCTCAAGCTGCTCTTTGAAATCTTCTGTTCAGCTCTTTTATCCTGTTGATTCTTGCATCCACTGTAGCTACTCTTCATCCAAGGGCAAGTTTCAGAGTCTCTTCTGACATCCATTTTGGTCTTTTCATCCTTTCTGGTCTTTGTAGTGACCTTTTGCTTTTTTCATGGATGATATTCCTGGCATAGTAGATCATATGGTTGTCTGATTCAAAATGGCCAAAACCACTCCATTTCAGCTCACTAAGGCCTTTATGCATTCCATTTCATTTTTGACAACTTCCAATTTTCCTAGATTCATACTTCATACATTCCATGTTCTGATTATTAATGGATGTTTGCATCTGTTTCTTATTTTGAGACATGACACATCAGCAAATGGAGGTCCTGAAAGCTTTACTCCATCCACATCATTAAGGTCAGCTCTACTCTGAGGAGGTAGCTCTTTCCAGTCATGTATTGAGTGCCTTCCACCCTGAGGGGCTCATCTTCTGGCACTATATCACACAATGTTTCAGGGCTATTCATAAAGTTTTCCGGTAATACATCAGACAGTGTTTCAATGCTATTCATAAGGTTTTCACGGCCAATTCTTTGAGAAGTGGATGGTCTCTTCCTTTTTCTGAATCTGTCTTAGTCTGGAAGCTCCGCTGAAACCTGTCCACCATGGGTTGCCCTGCCAGCATTTGTAACACCAGTGGCATAGCCTCCAGCCTCACAGCAACACTCAAGCCCCCACAGTAGGACAAACTGACAGACAAGTTTGTCTCCCCTAACTGTTCTAAACTACTCTGCTCTGATACTGTAGCATAGTGCCTAAGGCACTTGATTGCTAACTAGAAGGCTGGCAGTTCAAACCCACCAGCCACTCCTCAGAAGGAAGATGGGGCAATCTACTTCCATAGTGATACTGCCTCAGAAACCCAAGGAGGGGTCTCTATGAGTCGGGTCTGACTCGACAGCACATGACAACAAAACAACAACACTTTCTGTATTTTATACATGATCATATATATGAATTTTTAAAATATTACACCAATCATTGTTTTATACAGACAGCATTTGTTTCTTTTTGCTCAAATATTTAGCAATATCTTTGCCAACTACTCCTTTTTACAAATCACATATTCCCTCCAGCTGGGATCATTTTCTTCTTCCCTGATGTGTGGACATTATCATTTCATTTGGTGATAATCCATTGTTGGTAAACTCTTAGTTTTTGTCTGAATATGGTTATATTTCATTCTTATTTTTGAAAAACAGCTTTTCAGGGTACAGAATTTTTGTCAGCGTATCATGAATCTTACTCCATTGTTATTTTGTCTTCTGTTTTGTTGATGTCTTGAGAAATTAGCCATCAAGTTCTTTTTGTAAGTGATGTGTATGTGTGTATGTATGTGTTTTCTGGATATTTTTAAGATCATCTCTGTATCTTTATTATATACATATATATGTCTTTTCTTTTTTGTCCTGTAGGAGATTATCATGATTTGAAGTGTGTGTCCCCAAATTGTGTGTCAACTTGGCTGGGCCATGATTCTTATTGGTTTGAGAGTTATGTACTAATGTCATGTGGCAGTTTTGTAATGATTGCTTAGATGTAATCTTATGTAATAAGCTGATCAGTTATAACAGAATTAGCGTGGATGCAACACTCTTAATCCCATCATAGCCCTGATCCCATGTAAGGGTGGTTTCTCTGGGGTATTGTTTATAACACCTTTTATAAGAGATAGAGAAGTGAGCAGAGAAAGGGGACCTACTACCACCAGGAAAGAAGAGCCAGGAAAAGAGCACATCCTTTGGACCCAAGGTCCCTGTGCTGGGATCTTCCTAGGACCAAGAAGCACAAAGAGATAAGCCTTTCCCTAGAACCAGTCCTCTGAACTCAGATTTCTAGCCTCTTAAACTGTGAAAGGGAGCTCTGGTGGCATAGTGCTTAAGGCACTTGACTGCTAACTAGAAGGCTCGTGGTTCAAACCCACCAGCCACTCCTCAGAAAGAAGGTTGGGCAGTCTACTGCCTTGGAAACCCAAGGAGGGGTTGCTATGAATCGGATCCAACTGGACAGCAGCACGTTGAAACTGTGAGAAAATAAATTTCTGTTTGTGAAAGCCATTGACTTGTGGTATTTCTGTTACAGTAATACTAGATAAGACAGGATTCTTGGGGATTCTTGAAGCTGAGAATAAGTATCTTTGAATGATTCTAGAGAATTATCCATTGTCAGTGAATATAGTATCTTTTTCATTCTTTCTACTAACTCTTTCTGGAACTCTAGATCTTCTCAACTCCATTCCCCATATTTATTCACTCTCATTTATATTTTCCACTTCCCAGTCTCCCTGTGTTGCATTTATCTTTTAGTTCATTGATTCTTTTTCAGATGTTACTGTTTAATGTATGCATTGCATTTTAAAATTTCAATTATTATATTTTTCATTTGACGTCCATATTCTCATTCTTCTCTAGTCTGCATCCCTTCCCTTCTGCTCTTGACTCCATTCCATGCCAGTAGGAGCCTCATACAGGAAACCTGCATTTTCAAGCTCTATCCATATCTCCCATAAACAACCACCTTTGACCATCTCTCAGGCCCAGATCAAGGGCCAGAGACAGATCTCAGAAAGAAGTCAATGCAGATGTTGTCAGCAAACTCAGGACTAATTGGGCAGAGAATTCCAGAGCCCCAGGTGCCTGCAACATTATCTGGTAGAGGCAAAGCAAGCTCCTAGTGGCCTGGAGATTCCATTTCATGAAAGGGTTATAGCCAGAAAAGGCCTACAGTGAGGCATTCTAACGTGGGGTCCAGGGAAGGAGCCCTGCTAGCCAAGTCTAAGGGCATTGCTGATAGGGTGGAAAGTATAAAAGTCATAAAAACCAGAATATGTGGATTTGAATATGACTTTCTAATTTATTACCTCACAGGGACTCAGTTTTCTCATCTGTAAAATGGAGATTATGCTCAGCTTGCTCAAAGTATAGTCATTATGAGTATCAAATTTACTCATTTTTCATTCAACAAAAATTTATTAAGCACATACTATGGGTGGTACAAACAGTGCTGCTAACCAAAAGTTTGAAGGTTCAAGACCACCTGGGAGCGCCTTGGGGTATGGGGAGTAGCCTAATGATCTACTTAAGAAAATCAGCCATTGAAAACCCTATGGAGCACAGTTCTACTCTGACACACTTAGGGTCACCATGATTCAGAGTCAACTACAGCAACTGGTTTTGGTATACTGGGCACAGACTAGACTCACAAAACCCTCCTGTTGCGGTGCTTCCATTCTAGTGGGGAGAAATGAGCATAAATAAGATAAAATTAGTATAATACAGAATGTATTAGATAGTGATAGATGCTAATGAGTAAAAAAGAAGCATGGAAGGAGGAACTGTGGGGAGAGGGTGAAATTTTCTATAGGGTTGCTGGAGAGGGCTTATTAAGTACTGTATTTTTATGCAAATAAGGCTCATCTTATACTTTAATTTTTTTGCCAACTGTGCCCCCCCAAGGTATTTTTTAAGTGCACTGTGCTAATTTTTTACCACAACATGGATAGCATGCGTATTCCACACATATTATTTGTGTAAAGATACTGTAAGTAATGTTTAACAAAGACTGAAGGAAGTGAAAGGGCTTGCCATGCTGATATGGGTGAAGGTAGGATGCATAGTGTGGTAGTTAAGTTTGTGTGTCAACTTGACTGGGCCTGGTTGAGTGGCTGGGCAGCTGGCTGTAGTATTCCCTATGGTGAGATTGGTAATTAACTCCATGGTGGAATCTACTGGGAGAAGCTGAGAAGCTGCTTTAGGGATGTGGCTTGCTTCCTTTATGTAAGAAACAGCTTTGGGAATGGTCTCTAGCCTTTTGACATGCTTGAACCCTGCATGTAACCAAGTCATTATTCAACAACCTGCCATGCCCTGTCGATCTTGGGACTTCATCTGGACTTGAATTAGTGGCCTGCTGTGTTTGGTAACATTGAGACTGTGCCTTTATACTTGTCAACCTTGGGCTTGTCAGTCTCAGCAGCCAATAGCTGTCTGAGTGAAGAAAAGCCTTCAGCTTCAGTGGGCTGGGAACAGGAGGCAGAGCTGAAGCCCAAGACTAAGGGGCTTTCACCCAGCCCCTAGTACCTGGTACTTTGAATTCGGACACCTAGCCTCCCGAACTGTAAGAGAATGCAGCTGGTGGTAGTTATTCCCCATCATGAGACTGGCAATCACCTCCATGGTAAGATCTATCACAAGCAGCTGAGTAGCTGCTTTAGGGATGTGGTCTGCTTCCTGTATATAAGAAGCAGCTTTGGGAATGGTCTCTGGCTTATGGCACCCTTGAACCCTGCATGTAGCTGAGTCATCTTTCAGCAGCCTGTAATGCTCTGTCAATCTAAGTCCATTAAAGTCAATGGACTTTAATCAATAGCCTACTGTATTGTTTGGTAACATTGGGACTGTGTCTTTTCACTTGTTGACCTTGGGTTTGTCAGCCTCAGCAGCCAGCAGCTCTCTCTGAGTGAAGAAAACCTCTAGCTTCAGTGGGCCAGGAGCAGGAGGCAGAGGTGAAGTCCAAGGTCGAGGAGCTTTCACCCAGCCCCTAGAGCCTGGCACTTTGAACTCAGACTTAAAGCCTCCAAAATTGTAAGAGAATAAACTCCTGTTTGTTCAAGCCATCCCACTTGTGGTATTTCTATCAGAGTGGCACTAGCAAACCAAAACACATAGCAAAGAGAATAATGAAAGCTCTTAGTTATTAGGGGATCCTAGTGTGTTGGAGGAATAGCAAAGAGGCCAATGTGGCTGGAGTGGAGTGCAAGGTTGTGGGAAGCAAGAGGTGAGGCAAGGAAATAATGAAGAGCAGTATCACATAGTGTTTTGTAGGTCATTGGTTCTTACTCTGAGTGAGATGAGAATCCATGGGAAAATTTTGAGTATGATCTGACTTATTTCTAACAGGCTCACTTTGGCTACCATGCAGAGAATAGACCTTAGGAGGGACAAGAGAGGAAGCAAGGAGACCAGTTCAGAGACTGTTGAGATAATCCAGGCAAGAGAAGGTGGTAGGTTGGTTGGAGTGAGGTGGTAGCAGGCAATTGGGATGGTGATAAGAGGTCAAACCCTGAAATGCATATTTTTGAAGTATAGGTGACATTTCCTCATAGACTGCATAAGGTCTTTCATGGAGTGAAAGACTAAAAAAAAAAAGTATTTGGTCTGAACAAATGGAAAGATGGAATTGCTGTTCATTGAGATAGGAAAGGTGCAGGAAGATGAGGTTATGTGTAGAAATCAAGATCTTAAATTCTGGACATGTTAAGATTGAGATGCTTACTAAATATTCAAATTAGATGTTGAGTAAGCAGTTTGATTTGGAGTCTGGATTCAAGAGAGAAAGGTCCAGGCTAGTGATAGAGAGTTGAAAGTCATCAGCATATAGGTAATATTTGAAGTCATTAGAATGGATGAGATTCCTTTGGTAGTGAATATATTTACAAAAGAGGCCTAAAGAATAAATTCTGAAGTACTCCTACATTTAGTGCTGGGGAAATGAGGAAGGATCAGCAAAAGAGGCTTTGAAATAGTGGCCAGAAAGATAGAAGAAAATTCATGTTTCAGTGAGGAGGGTCTTAGTTACCTATGTTTCTATAATAGAAATATCACAAGTGGATGGTTTTCAAGAACAGAATTTCTTTTCTCACAGTTCTGGAGGCTAGAAGTGTTGGCTGTGTCTATTCCTTCTGTGAGTCTCTCTTCTAGTTTGGTGTCTGTTGGAGATTCTTGGTATTCCTTTGCTTGTAGATAATCCTCACATGTCATCTGTCTTCTCTTTTGTGAGATTGTGTGTTGTCCAGTCTTTTTGTAACTTTTATAACCGAGAAGTGATTAGGTTTAAGATACACCCTACATTAGGATGACTGCAGCTGGTTGGTTGACTGCATTATGTTGCATTGCTTTATGGAAAGTAATCTGTTCTACCCAAGTTCAGCTGTAATCACATGTAACTACTCCATGACAACAACTAGAATAATATTTGACTAAACCACTGAGAACCATAGCCTATCCAAGTTGGCATATGAAATTAACCATCACAGGGAGAGAGTCATCAACTGCATTAAAACAATGCAAATGTATTTTACAAACTCTAAAATCAATCAATGTGAGCTCTGTGGCGTAGTGGATAAGGCATTTGATTGCTAACTGGAAGGTCAGCGGTTCAAATCCACCAAAGGAAGTCGGGGAAATCTGTTTCCATAAAGATTTACAGCCTCAGAAACCCAATGAGGGTCACAATGAGTTGAATGACTCAATATTTATTAAGCACCTAAATGCCAGGCACTGGTGACTACATTAAACAGATGAGTGGTAGGTAGGTCCATAGGTAGGTAGCTAGACAGATAAGCTCCTTATGGCTCCTGCCCTCCAGGAGCTCTCAGTTTTGTAGTGTAGACTAGCATGTATTCAAAAGAGTTGTTGTTAGTTGCTGTAAAGTTGATTTTGACTCATGGTGACCCCAATGTGTGCAGAGTAGAACTGCTTCATAGATTTTTCAAGGCTGTGACCGTTTGAAAGCAGATCACCAAGCCTATTTTCTGAGGTGCCTCTGGGTGAGTTTGAACTACCAGCCTTTCAGCTAGTAGTCCAGCAAATGTTTAACCATTTGCACCACCCAGGCACTCCTTGTTCAAATGAGTGGGACTGTGCAAATAAGTATGAGAAATGCTATGGCAGATATGGCCCTGGCACAAAGGATGGAGTGAGCATTTTTCCTTTTTTTCCCCTAGGCAATCTCAGCTGTGCTCACAGATTTAAATTCCTATTATGTCTTTTACATCACTATCTTTTCAGTCCCAACCCTTCCACGTAGCTTTACAATCATATGCAACTGCCTGTTTGACCTCCTTACCTGAATATTCCACAATATGTACTTCATATACAATGTGTCCAAAATTAGATTTATCATTTCCTTTCTCACACCTCTCTTTAGACCCTACCTTGCCAGATACTCAAACACATGATAAAGATATGATTACAAAAACAATATGGCCCTCGTATAAATATACTAACCAAAAACCAAACCTGTTGCCATTGAGTTGATACCAACTCATAGTGACCCATAGAATAGAGTAGAACTGCCTCATGGGGTTTCCAAGGCTGTAATCTTTACTGAGGCATACTGCCTCATCTTTCTGCCACGGAGCATCTGATGGGTTCGAACCATTGACCTTTCAGTTAGCAGCCGAGCCACCAGGGCTCCTTTATAAATATACAAGAAACCCAATAATAAATGTGTAAATATATGAATTTGGTATAGCATAAAGGTGGCATTAAAAAATCAGTGCTGGGACAACTGGTTAAATATTTGGGAAACCATTTAGAGCTTCACTTCATACCTTTTATCATAATGAGCCTAGATAAATTAAAAACTTAAGTGTAAAAAAATTAAATAAAAAAACTGGCAGTGAATAAACATGAATTCATAAATATACATTGTTTGGGTGGACTATTTTAAGCTAAAAACAATGGAAGAAATCCTCACCATTCCCCCCCTTTCTCAGGTGTCAGCACTACTCCCAGTCACCTACACCAGAAACCTCAATATCATTCATTACTCTTCTCACTCTCATCCCCCTCATCCAGGCACTCACTCAGTCCTACTGATCTGACCTCTCAGCATTTCTGCAGTCTTCCTCTCCCCTTCCTATTTGCACCTACACATGCTACCACCATCTCTGACTTTTTGAAATAACCTGCTGACTGTTTTTCTCATAGGATTGCCTTATACATAGCTGCCGGCAGGATCTTTCCAAAACACATTTGACACATCTTAATATTTTTCAATGGCTTCTCATTTGCCTTCCCAGTAAAGTCCAAACTTTTGTGCATGGCCCTGGATGGTCCAGAACCTGGGTGGTTCTCCAAGGCTGAATTTCTTCCTGCAGCCCTTCCAGAGAAGTTCCGTGTGCTGGGGGTACACGACTCAGTGGGTCTCTCTCTGCAGCTTGTTGTGAAATAGCAGTTTGGTGTCCCAGCGTTTAGCATCCCTTCATCCACTTGGTGTCCCATGCCTCATTCACCCTCTCTGCCCTGGGTTTCCTTCCAGTGCTAACTTATCCACTAAGTACATATTGCCTAAAAAAAAAAAAAAAGACATACTAACTGCCATCGAGTCGGATCTGACTCATAGCGACCCCTCCTTGGGTTTCCAAGGCAGTATCACTACAGAAGTAGTTTGCCCAATCTTCCTTCCAAGGAGTGGCTGGTGGGTTTAAACTGCCAGCCTTCTAGTTAGCAGTCAAACGCCTTAGGCACTACGCTACCAGAATTCCTCCCATAGTGCCTAGGGCCCACAATGTTTTTAGAAGACCAGTAAAACAGTTTAATTTTATTTTAAAAGTAGAAAAATGAATGTAACAACAATGAACATATAATAATGAATTCAACCTGGATTATATCCCTCTTTATATGAATGTAGTCATAGTTTTTTTATATTTTTATAAAGTTCACAAAAGCAAAAGTGCCTAGGGCCCATTTCCCAAATAAAGTATTTGCACTTTAATCTTTGCCTCAGGCTCTGCTTTCTAGATGGCAGTGGTTTTTGTTCTCGTGCTTGTCACCTTTTAATTGCAAGATGACTGCTGTATCACCAGGTGTCACTGCAGTGTTCCAGGAAAAGGAGGGTAGAATGCAACTATCCCTAGTTGTTAAGAAAATACAGTTTTACCATAAACCACTCCAGCAGACTCCTGCATCCATCCCATGGCCAGACTGTCATATAGACCACCTAACTGAGATGGAGGCTGAGGAATCCAATAATTAGCATGCTAGCCTCTTGAGTAGAGGAAGAGCGTTGTGTGCTCAAGGCATAAAGACTTCTACAGTTTGGTCTTGTTCCCCTCTCTGGTCGCCCTGACTGACATGTTGTGCTCCAGCAATATCAGGCTGTTGGCAGTTCTCCCACCATATGGTGCTGTTTCTCTTGTCCACACCTTTGCTCAAGCTCCTCCTGCTATTTGCCCCCTTCCCCGAGCCTAGTTAACCTTACCTTCTACCTTCTTCAGGAATTGTTTCCTCCCTGGTCCTCCCACCTTTGCCTCCTCACACTCATATACATAAGATGTACCAAGGGCCTGCCAGCAATTGATAATTACCTGTTTGTACATGTTTTTCTACTACTGTGTCTAATTTGTTTTGGTAAAAACATGATCTGCCTCATCATCTCCTTTCTCTTCTGTTTGCAGGCTCAGAAAAGAGTCAGGGCATGTTGGCCTTGGCCATCAGTCCCAATCGACGATACCTCGCTATCTCCGAGACTGTGCAAGAAAAACCTGTCATCACCATTTATGAACTGTCTGCTATCCCTTGTCGGAAGCGCAAAATCCTTAATAATTTTGACTTCCCAGTTCAGAAATTTATTAGCATGGCTTTTTCTCCAGACTCCAAATATCTGTTGGCTCAAACATCAACTCCAGAGTCAAACCTTGTCTATTGGTTATGGGAAAAACAGAAAGTAATGGCCATTGTTAGAACTGACACTCAGAACAATGCTATCTACCAGGTACCTGCTAAGATAACAAATATCATATAAATTATAAAGAATAGTAAAAGTTGTCTTTTGTTGAAAGCTTTCTCTATATCAAGAAGTGTGCTGATTTTTTCCATGCATTCTTTAATTTAGTCTCATAACAACCATATAAGGTAAGTACTGCTATTGTGATATAATCAAGAGGTCATTAAAAAGATAAGAAAGGAAGAAAGGACCAAAATGGATATCAGAAGAGATGCTGAAACTTGCCCTTGAATGGAGAGTAGCTAAAGCAAATGGAAGAAATGACAAGA
>NW_006921957.1:330347-335664 GCF_000298275.1 Orycteropus afer afer
CTGTTAGATAGATAGAGATAAGTATTGATTTGGGTGAAGAGAAGGGCAATGTACCAAATGTGAGTGACCAATATGACAGCATTGAGGATGAGAAAAACAGAGAGAGGTACATGGGAAGTACAGACAACAAAGATGAACTCTTTTGCACATACAGTACTCCATTGTCAGTGAAGACAAACATGGGTATATGGGTGGATAGATGGGTGGACAGGCTGAACTATTAAGTATGTCTATGAAATGGGGTGTATCCAAGAACATGTATAGGGTTGGCAGACAATTGTCCTATAAGTTTATGTGAATGATCAGAATTCCCAGGTGTACAGTAGAGCTCACAAGGGGCAAGGTTGTGGTCACTGCTTGGTAACAGCCAGCTAAAGAGAGACTGAGTAGTTGAACCTGTGGGCTTGAGACCATAGTCGCAGGAGACATCAAGCTCAATTGGCATAACATTCTATAGAAAACATTGTTCCACCTGCTACTTTGGCGAGTAGCGACAGGGATCTTAAAAACTAGCAAGCTGCCATCTAGATACAACAATGGGTCTCTCCTCATCCAGAGCAAAGAAGAATGAAGAAAACCAAAATTCATGGAAACAGTTAGTCCTAGCGACTGGTACACCATCCGATCTGCAGCCTATACAACTATGAGACCAGAAGAACTAGATGGTGCCCGGCTACCACTGTCATCCACTTGGAAGGGGATCTATGTAGGAGATCCTTGATAGAGAGGGAGAACAATGTGGAACAAAACTCAAAATCATTTGCAGAAAAAAAAAGGGGGGGGGGACCAGGTTTGCTGGTCCGATAGAGCCTGGTGGAACCACTGAGACGATGGCCCCTAGCTGCCCTTCAGGTCTGGAATTGAACGCATACCCATGGTTTCCAGCCAAACAAAAGGCAGGCATATGAGTTGAATATTTACCTCAGGTAGATACACTCCTTGGAGAGAACACCCGTGGGAGAAAGAAGGGCTGCTTATGCACAGGGAGACAGCTCAGGGGGCAGGAGTGCATGGAGGGATGGACACTGGGAAGGGGTAACTGTGGGGAGGAAGTGGAAGGGGAGCTGTTGCATTGTGGTAAACTGTGGTCAATGTCATGAGACAAAGCATATGCAAACTGCTGTATGGAAAGCGAATCTGCTCTGTAAATCTTCACCCAAATCACACACAAAAAAAAAAAGGTGATCCCACAGAATGTGGAAATTATCGAACAATGTCATTAATGTTGCATGCAAGTAAAATCTTACTCAAGAAAATTCAAAAACAGTTGCAGCAGTATATTGACAGAGACCTGCCAGAAATGCAAGCTGGATTCAGAAGAGGACGTGGAATGAGGAATATCATTGCTGATGTCAGATGGATCTTGGCTCAAAGCAAAGAATGTTTACCAGAAAGATGTTTACTGTGTTTTATTGACTATACAAAAGCATTTGATTGTGTGGATTGTAACAAATTATGGGTGACATTGAGAAGAATGGGAATTCCAGAACACTTAATTGTTCTCATGAGGAACCTGTACATAGACCAGGAAGCTGTCCTTCTAATAGAACAAGGGGACACTGCATGGTTTAAAATCAAGAAGGGAGTGTTTCAGGGTTGTATCCTTTCACCACACTTATTCAATCTGTATGCTAAGGAAATAATCCGAGAAGTTGGACTATATGAAGAGGAGAACATGGCATCAGGTTTGGAGGAAAAATCATTAACAACCTGTGATATGCTGACAACACAACTTTGCTTGCTGAAAGTGAGGATGACTTGAAGCACTTACTGATGAAGATTGCAGACTACAGTCTGCAGTATGGATTACATCTCAATATAAAGAAAACAAAAATCCTCACAACTGGGCCTATAAGCAGCATCACGATAAATGGAGAAAAGATTGAAGTTGTCAAAGACTTCACATTGCTTGGTTCTACAATCGACACCAATGGAAGCAGCAATCAGGACATCAGATGATGTATAGCACTGGGCAAATCGGCTGCAAAGGAGCGCTTTCAAGTGCTGAAGAGCAAATATGTCTCCTTGAGGACTAAGGTGTGCCTGACACAAGCCATGGCATTTTCAGTCACCTCATATGCATGTGAGAGCTGGACAATGAAAAAGGAAGACTGAAGAGGACTTGATGTTTTTGAGTTGTGCTGGCGAAGAATGCTGAAAGTACCATGGACTCCTAAAAGAACAAATCTGTCCTGGAGGAAGTGCAGCCAGAATGCTCCTTGGAAATGAGAATGGCCAGACTTCATCTCACCTACTTTGGTCATGTTGTCAGAAGGGACCATTACCTGGAGAAGGATTTCATGATTGGTAAGGTGGACGGTCAACGAAAGAGGGGAAGGCCCTCAATAAGAGGGACTGACACGATGGCTGCGGCGATGGTCTCAAATATAGCAAGGATTGTGGAGCTGGCACAGGACCAGGCAGTGTTTAGCTCTGCAGTGCATGGGGTTGCTATGAGTCAGAGATGACTCAACAGCACCTAACAACAACAACTGCTATTATCACTCCCAATTTACAGATGAGGACACTGAGGCTCTGAGAGGTTAGCTTACCCAAGACAACAGAGGTAGTGAGTAGCACAGCCAGGAATGGAAAATACATTTCCCTGATTCCAGTTCCTGCCTTCTTTGCTCTGACCCAGCACCACTTTTGGTCACAGGTTGGGGCCAAAGATATCAGATTGATAGAACTTGCTCTTCCAATGTGGTCCTGGCCTCTTCCCAGCAGCTTTGTTGGGCAGTGGGAAGATTTCAGGAATATAATTTGAATGATAGATCTTTAGGAAATTGTTTAGGAAGCAGTGACCTGGGAAGCGGAATTTTGTGTTGTGGTTTAAGGGTAAAATGAAGACGTCTCATTAGGAAGCTGGCTGACAGTTTAAACGGGGCTTCAAGATTTTTATCTTGGTGAAATCACCCCAATTTAGGATCCACTCAGTTATTTAAGAACTTAGTTCTGTTCATTTTCAGAGATTCTAGATAATCAGTCTCTCAGGCATAGGCTCAATTATTCAACTCACAGGAGGCTGATAGATAAACCAGCACATCACAACCAGAACTTAATCATTTATCCAGTGTATTCCTTCCCTAGGAAGAAAGGTGAAATTAGTAATGAGAAAGTTGGTTGGTGATCACAGAATCAGACAAAAGGCAGTGGTTATTTCTGGTGAGGTTGGATAATAGCATTCCTATTCAGGGTAAGACACACCCTCTCAAGTAGATTCAATAAACAAGTTATTGGATGCCCGCTATGAGCTCAGCACTGGGAATACAGAGATGAAAAAGACAAACCTCCATCATCAAGTTACCACCTAGTGAAGGCAACAGCTGAGTGCCTATTACTGCACATTGGGATAAGTGCTGTGATCAAAGGAAGCTCAGTTGGTAAGAGACCCCATAGCATCCCTTGGCATGTGCTTTCTTCATCCATAAACCTGCCAGACCCTCACTTTTCCTGTGCTTCTAACTGAGCCTTTATGGCATTTTTTGTTACTGAGTTGCTTCCATATGTATATATATACCCACACACAGACACATACATACACATATATGCATATTAATAATTGTAAATATATAGGTAACAAAACTGCTATTTAAACAGTCTTCACATGTACAATTCAGTGACATTAAATATGTTCACCATCTTGTTTAATCATCTTCACTAAGTGTTCCCCAAGTTTTCCATCATCCTTAACAGTAGCTCAGTGTCTCCTAGGTATTGTGTCTTCCTTTCTTCATTGTATTTTGTTGGCACAGAGTTTGACTGATGTCAGCACTTGCTCATCCTGCTTTTTGTCCTTTGTAGGAAGACTTTGCTAAGCACCTTATTTTGAGATCCATGGGACCTGCAAATAAAATGGATATATATCTGTGCCTTTATCAAATATGAAATCAAATTTACATAATTCTCAAACCAAACTACTGCTGCTGTGTCAATTCCGACTCATAGCAACCCTAAAGGACAGAGGGGAACTGCCCCATAGGGTTTCCAAGGCTGTAAAATTTTACAGCAGCAGACTGTCCAATCTTTCTCTCACAGAGAAGCTGGTGTGTTCTAACTGCTGCGTTTTCAGTTAGCAGCCAAACACTTAACCACTGAGTAACCAGGCCACCTTTGACATGATTTTGTTTTTTTCTTTTTCTTTTTAGAGCTTGTTTTACATTCAACGTTATGTGTACATTCAGTTTCACTCCCTATTTACCATTGACATACTTTTGGAGGTGTAAATGATCCCCTGAGTTACCGGGAACAAACACTAATCAATATTAATAGTCTTAATTCCATCAAAATTAGTTTATTAATCTTTTCTTTTTTCTCTTACATTGTGCAGGTGAGCTTTAATCCCCAGGATAACACTCAAGTTTGTGTCACTGGAAATGGGATTTTAAAACTTCTCCGTTTTGCTGAGGGAACCCTGAAGCAAACCAATTTTCAGAGGGGAGAACCCCAAAACTATCTGTCTCATGCATGGGTGTCTGATGACAAGATTGTCGTTGGCACTAATACAGGCAGACTCTTCCTCTTTGAATCCGGAGATCAACGCTGGGAGACAAATATAATGATGAAGGAGCACAGCAGTGATACGAAGCCCCTGGATGTGATCCACGAATCGGAGAGGTGATGGGGCCCCCAGGCTGGTTCTCTCATAAATAGAGACTCATTGTACTAACAGCATTGTACAGAAAATAGCATTCTTTAAAAATCACCTTGAACTCCTCTACCTTAAAAGTCAACTGTTTTCATTTTTGTTCTTCCTTTCTAGTGTTTGTCTATATTCAAGCCCAAATTTTACGGTCATGATCATAGCCCAGATACAATTCTTTTCATTTTTACCTAACTGTTCTGGTTACCTAGTGCTGCTCTGACAGGAATATACCACAAATAGGATGGCTTGAACAAACAGGAGTTTATTCTCTTAAGTTTGGAGGCTTTAAATCCAAGTTCAAAGTGCCAGGCTCTCGGGGCTAGGTGAAAGCCCCCCAACCTTGGACTTCAGCTCTGCCTCTTGCTCCCAGCCCACTGAAGCTAGAGGCTTTTCTTCACTCAGGCAGCTGCTGGCTACTGAGACTGACAAGCCCCAGGTTGACAAGTAAAAAGGTATAGTCCCAATGTTACCAAACCACACGGCAGGCCATTAATTCAAGTCCATTGGAAGTCCCAAGGTCGGCTGAGCATGGCAGGCCACTGAGCAATGACACGGCTACATGCAGGATTCAAGCATGCCATATGCTAGAGACTGTTCCCCAAGGCTTCTCTTTATATACAGGAAGCAGACCATATCCCTAAGGCAGCTACTCAGCTGCTCACAGTAGATTCC
>NW_006921957.1:336083-352217 GCF_000298275.1 Orycteropus afer afer
TGGCTGCTTAATTTACTGAGTCAGCTAAATAAATGTCTGTTGAGCCTTAGAAGTATACCTGGCATCTTACTAGGTGCTGAGGATACAGGTCCTCAAGGACCTTATAACTCAGTAGGAAGAACAGACCAACAAAGAAGTACAAGGAAAGATTATAGGTAAATCTGAGAGGGTCATATGGAGTAAAATGGGGGTCAATTTTACCTCTGCTACAACCAGTAATGATCATATCTCCCACATATTGGGATGTACCATTTATATGTCAGATCCTGCTGTATGGATTTTATATGTATTTTATTTGACTCTTCTAAGAACCTATTGTAGTATGCATTATTATCATGCCCATTTTATAGACAAGGAAAGTGATGTTCAGAGAGAGAAAATAGCTTACCCAGGAACATAGCACTGTTAAGTGGCAGGGTCAGAATTCAAACTCAGATGTGTCTGACTCCAGAGCCCAACCCCTAAACTGCAGTGGCATACCATCTGCTCATCTTCCTCAATAAGTTCCGATCCACCTGGTTTTAACCACCCATCTTACCACAGGTATCTCCTTTTTTTTGGTCATGATTATGTATGTAAGAGCTCCTCTTCCCTTCTACAGTTTGCTCTGTTCAGAATCCTTCAGTGGGACCAAGACTCCAAGACTAACATCCAAACTCTTTAACTTGGCCCACATGTTCATGCTGTTCTTCTCTGTTACATCTCAAGCATTCACTCTTACCTCTATCCATCTCACTCTGTTTTGGTTCCCTGACCACCCTGTGCCCTGGCTTGGTTCTGGGTTTGGTCATGTGCCATTACCTCTGTTCACTCACCCCAACACAGGTGCATAGCTGACAAACTCCTGTTGGTCTTTCATGTCTCACCTGGCAGCTCTCAGACTCACTCATCTGAGATAGGTACCCCTTCCTGTAACTAAAAAAACCCACAGCCATCAAGTCATTCCAACTCATAGCAACCCTATTGGGTTTCCAAGGCTGTAAATCTTTACAGAAGTAGATTGCCTTATCTTCCTCCCACTGAGCAGCTAGTAGGTTTGAACCATTGGCCTTTTGGTTAGCAACCAAATACCTTACCAACTGCGCTACCAGTTCCTCTCCCCTGTAACTGTCTTCAGAAAAGTCTTGTCACTTACTGACTGGCTGCTCCCATTTTAATCAGCTGCCCCGTAACAATCCTTTTCACTTGATCCTGTTTTTGTCCTTTCCCTAGATTTAAGTTTCTGAGATCAGAAACTGTTTCAGTCTTATTTACTACTCTTCCAGATTGCTGTGAACACAGTATAACTCAGACAAATATTTGTTGAATGAATGAGTAAAAATGGAAAAACTTGGATTCAAATCTCAACTTTGCCACTTATAGTTGTATGACCTTGGAAATTCAACCCCGCTAAGCCACTTTTTCAGGAGCTCTGGTAGCATAGTTCCTAAGGCACTTGACTGCTAACCAGAAAGCTGGCAGTTCAAACCCACCAGCCACTCCTCGGAAGGAAGATGGGACAATCTACTTCCATAGTGATACTGCCTCAGAAACCCAAGGAGGGGTCGCTATGAGTCAGGTCTGACTCGACGGCACATAACAACAACAATAAGCCACTTTTCCAGAGGGAAGACTGGGCAATCTACTTCCATAAAGATTTACCTCCTTGGAAACCCAAAGGGGGTTGCTGTGAGAGTCAACTCAATGGCAATGAATTTGGAGGTTTTTTTTTTTTTGAGGGGGGGGCGGTTGGAGGCCACTTTTTAGGAGTTCTGGTAGGGGAGTGGTTAAAGCATTCAGCTGCTGACCAAAAGGTTGGCAGTTCAAACTCACCAGCCACTCCATGGGAGAAAGATGAGGTAGCTTGCTCCTGTAAAGATTACAGCCTTGGAAACCCTGTGGGGCAGTTCTACTCTGTCCTAAAGGGTCAAAATGAGTCAGAATAATCCACTCGATGGCAGTGGGTTTATAAGCCACTTTTACTCAATGACAAACTGGAAACAGTAACACTAATAGTGAACACACAGGGCTCTGAGTCTGTCAAATAAATGTGTAACTTCTTGGTCTTCTCTTTGAAGTTTGCATAGCATTTCCAGGCTATAGGGTAGTGTGTTCATTATGGGAAAAGGGATCACATTGATGGTTTCTCTCCCCTACCCCTACCCCCACCCCATGCATAGCCTTTCTTTCTCATTCCTGACAGAATTCATTTCCTTGGCATTGTCTCTGAAAATTTTATATGCTGTTGTTTTCCTTTTCCAGCCTGATAGAATTTCCACCACCCAGTTCCCCAGTCCCTTCCTTTGAACAGTTGACACCGGCCAACAGCCACACCCAGCTGACGCTGCCCCAGGTGTTTGCCATTGCAGCCTATTCAAAGGGATTTGCCTGTTCTGCTGGTCAAGGGAGAGTTCTGCTGTTTGAGAAAGTAGAAGACAAGGATTTTTACCGTGAAAGCAGGGAAATCCGGGTAAGGAGACAGGGAAGAAGCAGGGCTGGGTGCCTACTGCCATTTGTTCCCTAGTCAGAGTGCTCTGGCAAGGGTGTGATGGGAAGCAGAGGGGCTGTAGCACTAAGCACAGTGGTGACTTGAGCTATCCTTTAGGATGCTGGAGAGAATCGGGGTTTGGAATTAGGAAGATCTGGATTTGAAACCTGGGAGAGAACTTGGACAAATTATATTTTCTCTTTTAAGCTTTTTTTTTTTTAAAAAAAAAAACAACTCAATGTCAAGTTGGATCTGACTCAGCAACCCCTCTTTGGGTTTCCGAGGTGATATGTCTACTGCAAGTAGATCGCCCAATCTTCCTTCCAAGGAGCAGCTGGTGGGTTTGAACCACCAGCCTTCTGGTTAGCAGTCAAATGCCTTAGGCACTACACCACCAGAGCTCCCATTTTACACACACACACACACACATCTTGCTGTGGAGTCGATCCCAGTTCATGGCAACCCCATATATTGCAGAGTAGAACTACACTCTATAGGGTTTTTGTGGTTGTGGTTTTTCAGAAACAGATTGCCAGGCCTTTCTTTCGAGGTCCCTTTGGGTGGATTGTTGTTGTTAGGTGCCATCAAGTTGGTTCCAACTCATGGCAACCCTGTGTACAACAGAACAAAACACTGCCTGACCCTGCACCATCCTCACACTTGTTGCTGTGTTTGAGCCCATTGTTGCAGCCGCTGTGTCAGTCCACCTTGTCAAGGGTCTTCTCTTTTTCACTGACCCTCTGCTTTACCAAGTACGATGTCCTTCTCCAGGTGCTAGTCCCTCTTGGTAACATGTCCAAAGTATGTGCAACAAAGTCTCACCATCCTTGCCTCTAAGGAACATTCTAGTTATACTTCTTCCAAGACAGCTTTGTTCGTTCTTCTGACAGTCCATGGTACATTCAGTATTCTTTGCCAGCACAGTAAGTCAAACGCATCAGTTCTTCTTTGGTATTCGTTATTCATTGCCCAGCTTTCACGTGTGTATGAGGCGATTAAAAATACCATGGCTTGGGTCAGGCACTCCTTAGTCCTCAAAGTGACATCTTTGCTTTTTAACACTTTAAAGAGGTCTTTTGCAGCAGATTTGCCCACTGTCATTTGATTTCTTGACTGCTGCTTTCATGAGCGTTGATTATGGATCCATGTAAAATGAAATCCTTGACAATTTCAATATTTTCTGGCTTTATCATGATGTTGCTTATTGGTCCAGTTGTAAAGATTTGTGTTTTCTTTACGTTGAGGTATAATCTATACTTAAGATTTGATCTTCGTAAGTGTTTCAACTCCTCTTCACTGTCAGAAAACAAGGCTGTGTCATTTGCATATTACAGCTTGTTAATTAGTTTTCCTTCAATCCTGATGCTATACATGCACACATATTGTATTACTATGATTTATATTGATATTGAATGCAAGGATAGTAAGCATTCAATAAATGTTTTGGAATAAATGATAGAAACCTGTACAGAGGGATCATATGTGGTTAGATAAGACTCAGGAAGACCTCATAGTATTTGATAGTGATCTTTGAGAAGGGTCTTAGAAGATGGATACTATTTGACGAGAAGAAAAAGTTAGGAATTCTAGTGGTAGGAACAACATAGCGAAAGGCGCCACTGAAGGGGCAAGTGATATGTTTGGGAAATGTTCTGTTCCCTACTGGAGAGGGACTGAAGTTACTTGAAGGCAAAAGATGGGAGCTAAAGCTGGTGAAGGAGGCCCTAGGTGGTGCAAATGGTTAACACATCAGCTGCTGACCAAAAGGTGAGAGGTTCAAGTCTACTCAGAGGTGCCCTGGAAAAAAGGCCTATTAGTCTCCTTCTAAAACATCAGCTATTGAAAACCCTGTGGAGCACAGTTCTGCTCTGACACGCATGGGGTCCCCGTGCATCAGAGTCAACTCACTGGCAGCTGTTGTTTTTGGTTTTTTTTTTAAAGCTGGTGAAAGATCTCTAATATCAGCCAGGAGGGGTATGTGTGTATCTCAGCAGGAAACCTGAAAAGTTTTTAAGTAGATCAGTCTTATGCTTAAGATATTAAGCATAAGATTAAGATTTGGAATCTGATTTGAACATACTGTATAAAACCAAACCAAACCCACTGCCATCAAGTTGAGTCTAACTCATAGCAAACCTATAGAACAGAGTAGAACTGCCCCATAGGATTTCCAAGGCTATAAATCTTTATGGAAGCAGACTGCCTTATTTTTGTCCTGCACGACAGCTGGTGGGTTCAAACTGCTGACCTTTGGTTCGCAGCCAAGTGCTTTAATCACTATGCCACCAGGGCTCCCTATTTACATATAATGTATACCATTGTATCTGGGACATTACTGCTGCTTTATTTTTAATATTTTAAGTATTTATCACTGTAATTATTTTTTATACTGAAAGATAAATATATAAAGACAAAAATATAAATATAAGGAGAGATAAATATAGAGAAAAAGTAAAAGAAGACTGAGGATGGAATTTTACAGTCCCTACTTTAGAGACTGAGATGGGTGGAAAACCCAGAAAAGGACACTGAGAGGTAGTGGTCATCCATTCATTCATTCAACAAATGTCAACAGGCTCTATGCTGGGTAGCTGACAAAACACTTATCCCCAAGTAGCTCCCTGTCTCTGCAAGTTAACATCCATTCATTTGCTGAGTACCTACTATGTGCTAGGAACTATTCTAAGCACTGGGATATGATGTGGACAAAACAAAGTCCTCAGGCTGAGAGCTGCCATTCTTCTTTACACAGTGTCGTAAATGTAACCACAGAGGGAGCTCCCAGGCACTGTGGGCACACTTAGAGAGTATCAGCTCCTACCCCACCAGATTAGGGGAGTATATTCATTTCCTAGTGCTGTTGTAAGGAGCTCCGGTAGCATAGTGGCTAAGACACTTGCCTGCTAACCAGACGGCTGGCGGTTCAAACCCACCAGCCACTCCTTGGAAGGAAGGCTGGGCAATCCTACTTCTGTAGTGATACTGCCTCAGAAACCCAAGGAGAGGTCACTATGAGTCGGGGCCGACTCAATGGCACATAACAACAACAACAACAGTGCTGTTGTAATAGGAATACCACAAGTGACTTTAAAGAACAAAATGTATTTGCTCATAGTTCAGGAGACTAGAAGTCTGAATTCAGGACATCAGCTGTAGGGGAGGCTCTGGGGAAAGACCCTCATCTCTGAGCTTCTGTAGCCCCAGTCTTCCTCAAATTCCTTAGCAGTTTTCACATGGCATGTGTCTCCACACCTCGCCACCTATTTGTGTGGGCTTCTGACTGTAATCCTTATTATTCTTTATTGCTCAGAAATAATTAGTTTTAAGACACAACCTACAATTTTTGTATGGCCTCATTAACATAAGAAAGAAAACCCTATTCCCAAATGGGATCACATCTACAGGTGTAGGCATTAGAATTCTAACGTGTATTTGGGGGAACACAACTCAATCCACAACAAAGAAACTTCTCAGAGCTGCACTGTTCTAGCTGAGGAGGGTGTGTTGGCTAAAAGAAGATTTAGGGGCTATAGAAGGAGAAAGCCCCCCAGGCAGTGGTAGGGAAGCTTGAGAGCTCAGTGTTCTTGACCCAAGCAAGGCAGGTACTGCTGTCTCTGCTATAGACTCTAAAGTCAAGAAGATGAGGTTTGAGCAGCAGTGTCTGGCTTTGGTGATAAGGAATTGCTGCTCTTCCCGGGACAGTTTCAGTAAATAATACAGTGAAAGCTAAATTATAAGAACTGAGGATATGGTGAGGAAATAGAGATAGTGTGTGCAGGCCAGCCTTTCAGTAAGTTTGATTGTTAATGGAAGAAAATAAACTGCCGGGAGAAAGAAATCTAGCTGAAATGTTTACTCAGGAACTGTAGGCCCTTTCCGAGTCTACTGGCAAGAGCTGTGTGATCCCTTCTCTTTCCTCTGCCCTGCCACCCACCCCTTGTGGTAGAAGTGTGACCACCTTCCCCTCTTCTGCCCTGAAGTACATACTGTTGTACTTGGTGCCAAGTGAGCACATGCCTCTGAGAGGTGGATGAGAGTGGAATTTAGGCTGATGATTGTTTTAAGGGGATCTCCAGTTGAGATATATAGATTACACATGCCTCTGATTCAGAGAGGTCGTGGCCTTATGTTTCATTCCAGTGGAAATCATACAAAAAAAATTAGTTTTCCAAAGAGGATGTGGCACTGAAAAGCTTTTCATTCATTCATGCTAGAAGAGCTAGACCAGCTTCATGCAGTGTACCCTGGCAGGGCTCCAATTGTGTAAGTATTTATTATTCAACCACTAATCACTTAAAGGTGAATACATGACAGTGTTTAACACCCAAAGAACCAGAGGGGACTCAAAGCCTTTTTCATATCAAAGGAAATCCTAGGAAGCATCCTGGTCAAGCAATCTTTAAACTGAGAGTGTCCGAGAGAACTCTGAAAGCCCAAGGGTACACTGGCAGTGCAGGGGACATTACTGATTGCTGCTTCGCGTATTGGGCAGGTTCCTGTGGACCCGCAGAGCAATGACCCGAGTCAGTCTGACAAACAGGAAATTCTCTGCTTGTGCTTCAGCCCCTCAGAGGAAACTCTAATTGCCAGCACCAGTAAGAACCAATTGTACATCATCGCCATGTCACTGACAGAGATCAGCAAGGTACGTCTTCCCCAACAATGCTTCCTTCCAGACCAGTCTTACAGAGGGACCACGTGTGCACACTTTAATCCAAAGAAACTGAGTACCCCCAGGGGGAGGGTTTGCAGGGTAGGGAGGGAAGGAGACTGGGTGAGGGTTGGACATGGTGAATGGGGAATGAAACTAAATGTACGTGTTACGTTGAATGTAAAACAAGCTCTTAAAATAAAAGAAAGAAACTGAGCCCCCATAAGAGAGTAAAAGAAGTTCCAACTTTAAGATGTCCATATGGAAGCACTCTTGGTGAGATTATGATTGCTACGAGCTCTGGTAGCATAGTGGCTAAGACACTTGCCTGCTAACCAGACGGCTGGCGGTTCAAACCCACCAGCCACTCCTCGGAAGGAAGGTTGGGCAATCCTACTTCCGTAGTGATACTGCCTCGGAAACCCAAGGAGGGGTCACTATGAGTCGGGGCCGACTCGACGGCACATAACAACAACAACAACAGTCTCTTTGGAAGACACAATGTCATTATTGATCAAATTTAAGTTGCACATAACCTTTTCCCCAGCAAATACATATCAAAGAATTTAATCTACTGTGTAGTTGGTCATGTGTTGTAAGATATATACATAAGAATATTGCTGTTTTTTTTGTTTTCAAATAACAAAAAAAGCTGATGTAAATATATTACAAACGTTTAAAAAAACACTATTAAAAACAAAAAGGATCATTTTGTATTGGCAGAGATTCATTTCATCAAAAAATATATTACAGTTTTAAATTTGTGTCCTGCTAATAGCATGGACTCAAAATATATAATGCAAAATTTTGTAGAACAACAAGATAACATAGGCCATTTGCAATCATAGTGGGCGGTTTTAACATATTTCTCTCAGTAATTGTGTTAAATAGGACTCACAGTCATTGTATTTAAAAAATAAGATGAATAAAAAATCAGAAAAGATAGAAAAATTAAACTTATGATTAACAGACTTGACCTACTGGACAGATATAGAACTCTACTCACAACAGCTGCAAAATACACATTGTTTTTAAACTCATGTGAAATACTAATAAAAAGGGCCCATACACAGGTCATTAAAGAAATACTCTGAAATCATATAGAGTATGTCAAAATCAGTAATGAAATGAAATAATTCTCTTTTTTTGAAACTAAAAAGGCACTGTTAAATAATGGTTGGGTCAAAGAAGAAATTATAATGAAAGTTAGAAAACATACTGAGTTAAACAGTTATGAAAACTTATCAAAACTGTGTGATGCAGGAATACATTAGTTACAGGAATATTTATAACCTTATGTGCATCTACTGGAAAATAAGAAAGGCTGTGAATATATGAGATAAGCATCTATCTCAAGAAATTTTTAAAAAAGAAATACATAATAAGCCCAAAGAATGTTGAAGATCAGTGGGAAATGGATCCTTTTCAGTAAATAGTGTTGATACAATTGTGTGTCTATAAGAGGAAAATGACATTGGACTCCTTCCTCAACTGTACATGTATGAAAAGAAAAAGAAACTAATGCAAATATCATACTTAATAGCAAAACATTGAAAGTTTTCCCTAAAAGATTGGGTGCTTACTATCATGCATTTCTATTTGGTATTGTACTGGAGGCTGTAACCAGCATATACCAAAAAACCAAATACATTGCTGTCAAGTCATTTCTGACTCATAGTGACCCCTCCTTGGGTTTCTGAGGCAGTATCTCTACAGAAGTAGGTTGCCCAATCTTCCTTCCAAGGAGTGGCTGGTAGGTTTGAACTATTAGCCTTCTGGTTAGCAGTCAAATGCGTTGGGCACTATTTCACCAGAGCTCCCAACCAGCATATAGTAAGTCAAAAAAAAAAAAAAAAAAAAGCAATAAGGTGGAGACAAGATGGCATCCTGCTAACACACCATGCCCAATCCCTCTACAACAGAGACATGGAAAAAATAAATGAAACATACAGATAATGATCCTGGAACTCAGAGCATCAGATGAGAGGATAAACAGTTAGACTGAGTGCTTATTAGAAAAGGAGCCAGAATGAGGATAGTGACTGGTTAGAGAGAAGAAGGTAGGAGGAGTTGAAGCATGGCCATTTAAGGCACAGAGGCATCATATATGGAGAAGGAGAAAACAACTTCATGGAATCCGCAAGGTGATAAAGACAGTATGGACAGATCTGGAGGGATTCAAGGTAAGCAAAATACATGCTGAAGCTGGGAGAGGAGAGTGCAGAGAAAGGGGTCAGACTTCCAGTGGTACAGGCAGTTGTAGAACAAAGGATGCCAAAGAGAGGGAACGAAACAACTCACCACTAGTAAAGACTAGTTATTTGGGCCGAAGACCCACACAAGGGGAAAGACCAGTGTTAGCTCAGAGTGGCTTTTCACTTGATTCTGAGCAGGAGCTGGATAAAAGGCTGAATGCATCCAGAAGCATGTCATACCCACACCAGTGAATCATGACTTGAGAGCTTCATTCTCCACTCCAACCAATACAGCTTTCTAGTGACTAGGGATGAAACCTCTCCCTGCCCCAACCAAGCTGGTGGCTAGGGAAGTCCTGCCCCGACCTGCCCAGAACCCCCAGCTGCCTCCTCAGTGGCCCAGTCACCCTGAGCAACAGTCTGAGCAGACAGAACCAGGGGCTATGGCTTCCTCTTGTACATGTGTCACTTGCTAGTCTATCTTACACTGAACACAAGAAGCACACACCTGCAGCCTGAGGTGACCACTCATACCATGCTCCATCCACCTCTGTCGGCATATAGCCTAGTGGATCGGTGGCTTGTGACACAACTGCCTGCTCCCAGGGATGCTGGCTGACCATAATTACAAAAGTCCCTCCTCCTTTGCTTCCTTATTTTACCCTTATTTTTTTATGACTTTTTTCCTTCTTCCCAATTTTTCTTCCATTTTATTTGTTCATATTTGTTCATTTCTCCCTTTTGCTCTTTTATTTTCACTAATTTTTCTTCTCATCCACCATCCCTTTTTTTCTTCTTCCTCTTTTTTTTTCCCCCTCTTCTTCTTCTCCTAGGGATTTTTTTTTTTTCCTGTCCCCATCCAATGGGAGGAAGGCATTAAGTCTCCACTGGTCAGTGATATCTACTGCACTGACCACCTCACCCAAAAGATGAGCACCACCACTTATTCCTGAACCATTGGATCAATGACAGATGGTGGACAACGCCTGCTTATCCTACCTCCATATCCTTTTCATAGCAAACAGATCCACACCCATAATCCCACCAGTTATTGCACCAACACAGAGACAGCTGGGGAGCACCCCATTGCTGCCAAGGTAACAACTGAAGTAGCATGCCTACCCCACATGAGCAGACACATTGAAACAAAGCAAAAAAGAAAAAGAAAAAAAAGTGAAACAAATCAACACGTAACCAACAAATAAAAACAACAAATTCAAAATGTCTCAGGTATAACAGGCAACTTCAGTTCAAACAAAGAAGCAGGACAAGATATGGGAAGCAAGAGACTAAAATAAAGAATAGAAAACCTTTCTGAGGAAAAACAGGTAATAGAACTGCCTGATAAGAAATTCAAAAGACATATATATAGAGAGAGAACTGTCCAAGAGCTCAAGGCTATCAGAAGCAAAGCAAGGAAAAGACAATAGCCTTGAAGAATTCAGGAAAGCAATACAACAGCAAAATGACAAAATAAACAGAGAAATAGAAAATATACAAAAGCAGCAATTAGAAGTCCAGAAGATTAACAGTAAAATTATGGAAATAAATAACATATTGGAAGGACAAAAGAGTAGAATCAAACTGGCTGAAGAACACATTAGCTAACTAGAAGATAAATCCCTTAACACTAGCTTTTATGAAAAAATATATGAAAAAAGAATGAACAAAATCTGAATTATATTGAATAACATCAAGAGAAATAATCTATGTGTGATTGGAATTCCAGTATAAGAGAAGGGGGAAAAAAAATTGGAAACACCTGGCAGAAAGCTTCTCCAATATTATGAAAGACAAAAACATATTCATCCAAGAAGCTTGATGAACCCCATACAAGATAGACCCTAAGAGAAACTCACCAAGAGATACCATTATCAGGTCACAGGAGACATCAAGCTTGATTGGAATAACATACTACACAAAAACATGGTTCCACATCCTAGTTTGGTGAGTAGCAAATGGGATCTTAAAAGCTTGGAAGCAGCCATGTAGATGCAACAGTAGGTCTCTCCTCCAAAGCAAAGAATGAAGAGAGTCAAGGATGCATGAAAACAATTAGTTTAAAGGACTGGTACACCAAGCGATCCTCAGCCTATATGACTATGAGACCAGAAGAACTAGATGGTGCCCAGCTACCACTGTCAACCACTCGAAGGGGGATCTTTGTTGGAGGTCCTGGACAGAGTGGGAAAACAATATGGAGCAAAACTCAAAATCATAAAAAAAAGAAAAAGCGCAAGGTGGGGGGGGGGCAGGTTTGCTGGTCTGATAGAGCCTGGTGAGACTATGGCCCCTAGCTTCCCTTCAGGTCTGGAATTGAACTCACTCCTGTGGCTTCCAGACAAACAAAAGACAGGCATATTAGTTAGATACACTCCTTAGAGAGATCAATCATGGGAGAATAGAGGGGCAGCGTATGCATGGGGAGACAGGTCACGGGGCAGGAGTGAATGGGAGGAAAGGACACAGGGAAGAGGTAACTATGGGGGGAAAGTGGGAAGAGAGCTATTGCATTGTGGGAAATTACAGTCAATGTCATGAGACAGTGTATGTGTACTGCTGTATGGAAAATGAATTTGCTCTGTAAATTTTCACCCAAATCACAGTAAAAATTTGAAAAAAGAAAAAAATGATACTGTTATCAAACTTTCCAAAATTAAAGACAGAAATCTTGAGAGCAGGTTGGGAAAAATGGCGTGTTACCTACAAAGGGCAACCAATATGACTAAGCTCTGATTTCTCTGCAGAAACCTGTAGGCAAGAAAGCAATTGGATAATATATACAAAACCTAGAAAGGAAAAAGTTGCCAACCAAGAATTATATATCCAGCAAAACTGTCCTTCACATATGATGGTAAAATTAGGATATAGACAAACAGAAATTAAGAGAATTTGTGAAAACCAGACCTACCTTGCAAGAAATGCTAAAGGGAGTCTTTCAGACAGAAAACCAACAACAGATGACAACAACATAAGATTAAGACATATGGCAACAGCACCCAGAAACCAACACAGTTCTCAAAATTAAAATATGCTTACAAAATAGAAAACCAGAGGCACCAATCTGTGAATGACAAGAACTACATACCAAAAGAGAGAATAAATGGTATAATTATAGAACTTCCACATGGAGAGGAAGTCAGGATGTTACCAGTGTAGAACAGACTATTCCAAACTTCTTCTTGTTGTTGTTATGTGCTGTCGAGTCAGACCCAACTCATAGCGACCCCTTCTTGGGTTTCTGAGGCAGTATCACTACAGAAGTAGATTGCCCCATCTTCCTTCTGAGGAGTGGCTGGTGGGTTTGAACCGCTAGCCTTCTGGTTAGCAGTCAAATGCCTTAGGCACTATGCTACCAGAGCTCCTATTCCAAACTTAGGAAGATAAAAATTTTCTGCAGGGTAACCACAAAGAAAATTAAGTCTTCTAACCAAAAGAAGAAAATCACAGGATGTAGTAAACACAAAATCACAACAATGAAGAAAAAGGGAAAAAAAATTGATAACAAAATGAACTCAGCACAGAAAATTATTCTGAACAAAGAAATCATCAACACCACAATAATAAACACAAAAGAATGACAGCAGTAAATTCACACCTATCAGAAATTTACACTGAATGTGAATGTGTTAAATGCACCAGTTAAAAGAAAGAAAGTGGCAAAATGGGTAAGAAAATAAGACCCATCAATATGCTGCCTACAAGAGATTCACCTAACACACAAAGATAAAAATAAATTACAAATCAGTGGATGGAGAAAAATGTATCAAGCTAATGGCAACCAAAAAGGAGCAGGAATGGCAATATTAATTTGTGACCAAATAGACTTCAAGGTGAAAACCAGCATAAGGGACAAGGAAGGACATTATATAATAATTAAAGTGTCAATCAACCACAAGCACATAACCATAATAAATATCTATTGTGTTAGATTAGGTTCTCTAGAGAAACAAAACAAGTAAAGCTTATAGAGAGAGAGAAAAAGAAATTTATCTTAGGAAAATGGCTCACACACTTACAGAAGCTGGCAAGTCCAAAGTTCTTGGATCAAACGTCAAGCTGGAGGCTTTTCTTGACTCTCACAGCTGCAGGGGCTGAGGAGCTCAAGGTTGGCAGGCGGTATACTGGCTCTTGACTCTACCAAATGACAAATCCAAGATCTCCAGGCCGAATGGTGGATTGTTCACTCACAGACAGTTGTAGGCAGCACAACAGAATCCCAATCCACAGAAGAGTGTCTCTTTCCCCAGGATGTCCATAAATATACTGGAAGAAACCCACAGCCCTAGGGAAACTCCCTTTCAATGGATTGGCTGCTCAAAACATATTCATCTGATCCCATCATGGGAATAACCACATCACAACTGCTTAAACCACACAGAATTATGGTCCAGCCAAGTTGACACAGCTCCAACTATAACACCTAGGTACCCAATGAAAGAGCTCCAAAAACATGAAGTAAACATTAACTGAATTGAAAAGAAAAAATAGACAATTCTGCAATAATAGTAGGAGATTATAACATACCGCTTTTGATGAAAGACGGAATGACTAGAAGAAACTCAACAAAGATACAGAAGATCTCAACAGCACAATCAACCAACTTGACCTCAAAGACATATACAGAACATTCTACCCAACAAAAACACAATACACATTCTTTTCCAGTGCACCTGGATCATAATCCAGAATAGACAATATGTTAGGCCACAAAACAAGCCTCAATAGATTTAAAAACACTGAAATACTACAAAGCATCTTCTCAGATCGCAACACTATAAAATTGGAAGTCAGTAATAGGAACTAGGAGGGAAAAAAAATCACATACATAGAAACCAATAGTACCCTGTTCGAAGATACTGGGTAACAGAAGAAATAAAATGTGAAATAAAAATTACTAGAAACAAGTGAAAATGAAAACACGACATACCAAAACCTTTGGGACACAGTGAAAGCAGTACTCAGAGTTCAGTTTATAGCAAGGAATGCACACATCAAAAATGAAAGAACCAAAAACAACACCTTAACCCAACAATCCCAACAATTAGAAAAAGAACTATTTAAAAAAAAACCTACAGTTTCCAGAAGAAAGGAAATGATAAAGATCAGAGCAGAAATAAATGAAGCACAAAACAGAAAAACAAAAGAAAAAATCAATAGGACTAGAAACTGTTTCTTCGGAAAGATTAACAAAATTGGCAAACCGTTGTCAAATTTAACTAAGGGAAAGAAAGAGAAGATGTAAGTAACACAGTAAGAAATGAAATGGATGATATTACAACAGAACCAACTGAAATAAAAAGGATAATAAAAGAACACAATGAACTATCTACAACAAATTTGAAAATCTAAAAGAAATGGACAAATTTCTAGAAACACACAACCTACCTAAACTAACACATGCTGAGGTAGAAAATTGGAACAAGCCCATAACAAAAGAAGAAATTGAACAGGTCGTTAAAAAAAAAAAAAAAAAACTCCCCATAAAAAAAAGAAGTCCTGGACCAGAGGACTTCACTGGAGAGTTCTACCAACATTCTGAAAAGAGCTGACACCAATCCTACTCAAACTATTCCAGAAAACGATGAAATATTCCAAGATTCATTCTGTGCCCCAAGCATAAGCCTGATACCAAAACCAGGTAAAGACACCACTAAAAAGGAAAATTACAAACCAATATAGATGCAAAAATCTTAGCCAATAGAATCCAACACTTTATAAAATAAAATAAACAATAAACAATATACCCTGACTAAGTGAGAGTTATACCAGCTATGCGAGATTGGAGATTGGTTCCACACTAGAAAAACAGTCTACATAATCCATCACATAAAGTAAAACAAAAGAAAACAACCACATAATCACTTCAATTGATGCAGAAAAGGCATTTGATAAAAACCCAACACCCATTCTAGATAAAAACTCCCAGCAAAATAGGAATAGAAGGAAAATTCCTTAACATAATAAAAGGACAGATATGCCTAACCAGCAGCCAACATTATTCTCAATAAAGAATGACTAAAATTAGTCTCCTTACTAATGGCAACCAGACAAATATACTCTCCATCACTACTTCTATTCAACATTGTATTGGAAGTTGTAGCCAGGGCAATAAGGCAAGAAAGAGAAATACAGGCATCCAAACTGGCAAAGAAGAAGTAAAACTATCTGTTTAAAGACGATATGATCTTATACATAGAAAATCCAAGAAGCTCAGCAAGAAAACTACTGGAACTACTGGAATTGAAAGATTCAGCAAACTGGCAGGATACACAATCAGCATACAAAAATCAGTTGAACTTCTCTACATCAACAAAGATATCTCTGAAAAGAAAATAGGGAAAATAATACCATTTACAATAGCTACCAAAAAAATAAAATACTTGGGAATAAATCTTACCAGGGACATAAAAGGCCTCTATGAGGAAAGCTACAAAACACTACTACTACAAGAAATTATAAAAGACCTACATACATGGAAGAACATAGCATGCTCATAAATAGGAAGGGTGAACATTGTGAAAATGTCAGCACTACCCAAAGCAATCTATAGATTCAATGCAATCCCAATCCAGATTCCATAAACATTTTTTAAAGACATGGAAAAACCAATCACTAACTTTACAGGGAAAGGAAAGAGACTTTGGATAAGCAAAGCACTACTGAAGAAGTATATTTGGCAACAACATATTCAACAAGAGACCAAAACATCAAAAAGAATTCCCGTTACTTGGTTCTACAATCGATGCCAATGGAAGCAGCAGTCAGGACATTAGACGACATGTAGCATTGGGAAAGTCAACTGCGAAGGAACTGTTTCA
>NW_006921957.1:353062-354987 GCF_000298275.1 Orycteropus afer afer
CCGCCAGCCTTCTGGTTAGCAGTCAGGTGCCTTAGGCACTACACTACCAGAGCTCCTAATAGCACTGACAAAACTGGGTATCCATTTCCATAAAAATGAAACAAGATCATACCTTACACCATACATGAAAATGAACTCAAGATGGATTCAAAAACCTCAATGTAAAACTTAAAACTATAAAGATCATCAATGAAAAAATAAGGGCAAATTTAGGGACCCTGATTTATGGTATAAATAGACCATGGAACATAAAAAATGCACAAACAACAGAAGATAAACTAGATGACTGGGACCTTATAAAAATTAAATTCTTATGTACATCAAAAGACTTTTCACCAAAAGAGTAAAAATAGAACTTACAGACTGGGAAAATATATTTGGCAACAACATATTCAACAAGAGACCTCAACATCAAAAAGACAAACAATCCAATTAAAAAACGGGCAGAGAACATGAATAGATGCTTCACCAGAGAAGATACTCAGGCAGCCTACAGATACATAAAGAAATGCTGGTGATCATTAGCCATTAGAGAGATGTAAATCAAAACAAAAATTAGGTATCACCTCACTCCAGCAATAATAGCAGAGTTCAACAAGACAGAAAACAACAAATGCTGATGAGGGTGTGGAGATACTGGAAATCTCATACACTGCTGAGGGACTGTAGAATGGTAAAACCACTGTGGAAAATGGTATGGCACTTCCTTAAAACCTTGGAAGTAGAAATACTTTATGATCCAGTAATCCCACTACTAGGTATATAGCCTAAAGAAGTGAGAGCCAGGATACAATAGACATGTGCATGCCCATGTTCATCACAACACTATTCACAGTAGCAAAGTGATGGAAATAGTTTAAGTGCCCATCAGCAGATGAATGGATAACCAGACTATGATATATACACACAATGGACTATTATGCAACTTTAAGGAGTAATGAATAATCCTCGAATCACTTCATAATATGGATGAACTTGGAGGACATTTCACTGAGTGAAACAAGTCAATTCCAGAAGGACAAATATTGTACAAATCAGTTATTAAAAAAGGCAAGGAAATACTTCAAGAAACCATAAAAGATCTGCTTAAATGGAAGAACATACCATACTTGTGGATAGGAAGATTCAACATTGTGAAAATGTCAGTTCTACCCAAAGCAATCTATACATTCAACACAGTCCCAATCCAGATCCCATATTTTTTAAGGATATGGAAAAACCAATCACTAACTTTATATGGAAAGGAAAGAGACCTTGCATAAGCAAAGCACTATTGAAGAAGAACAAAGCAGAAGGTCTCACACTGCCGGATCTCAAAGCCTACTATAAGCCACAGTAGTCAAAACTGCCTGGTATTGGTACAATGACAGACACATAGACCAATGGAATAGAATTGAGAATCCAGAAATAGATCCATCGACCTATGGTTAGCTGATCTTTGACAAAGGGCCAAAATCCATTAAATGGGAAAGAGAAGGTTTGTTTAATAAATGGTGCTGGCAAAACTGGATATCATTTGCAGAAAAATGAAGCAAGATCTGCACCTCACACCATACATAAAAATTAACTCCAGATGGATCAAAGACTTAAATGTGAAACCTAAAACTGTAAGTTCCTCAAGGAAAGACTAGGGACAAATTTAGGGGCCCTAATATATGGCATAAATAGACTATCAAGCATAACCCAAAATGCACAAATAGCAGAAGAAAAACTAGATGAATGGGACCTTCTCAAAATTAAAGTTTTATGTGCTTCCAAAGACTTCTCCAAAAGAGTCAAAAGAGAGCCTACAGATCAGAAAAAAATATTTGGCAATGACATATCTGACAAGAGACTTATCTCTAGAATTTATAGAAAACTCAAATACCTCGACAAGAACAAGACAAAAAATCCAGTTAAAAAATGGGCAGAAGACATGAATAGAC
>NW_006921957.1:355937-357486 GCF_000298275.1 Orycteropus afer afer
CTGCATTGTCAGTGAAGGCAAACATGGGTATACGGGTGAATAGATGGGTGGACAGGCTGAACTATTAGGTATGTCTGTGCAGCAGGGAGTGTACCCAAGACCATGTATAGGGTTGGCAGACAGTGGTTCTACAAGTATACTTGTATGTTCTGTTAGAATTCCCATGTGTATCGTAGAGCTGACAAGGGACAAGATTGTAGTCACTTCTTGGTCACAGCCAGCTACCCAGAGGGAGTGAGTAGTTGAACCTGTGGGCTCTGGCCATAGTTGCAGGGGACATCAAGGTCAATTGGCATAACATACTGCACAAAACATTGATGCACCTCCTACTTTGGCGAGTAGCAAGTGGGATCTTAAAAGCTTGCAAGCTGCCATCTAGATGCAATGATGGGTCCTTCCTCATCCAGAGCAAAGAAGAATGTAGAAAACCAAAGATTCATGGAAACAATTAGTCCTAGTGACTGGTACACCATGTGATCTGCAGACTTTATGACTATGAGACCAGAAGAACTAGATGGTGCCTGGTTACCACTGCTAACCATTCGGAGGGGGATCTATGTAGGAGATCCTGGATGGAGAGAGAGAACAATGTGGACAAAACTCAAAATCATTTTTGGGGAAAAAAAAGTGTGGACCAGATTTGCTGGTCCGATAGAGCCTGGTGGAACCACTGAGACTATGGCCCCTAGCTGCCCTTCAGAACTGAACCCACACCTGTGGTTTCCAACCAAACAAAAGACAGGCATATGGGTTGAACATGTACCTGAGGTAGATACACTCCTTGGAGAGAACAATCATGGGAGAAAGAAGGGCTTCTTATGCACAGGGAGACAGCTCAGGGGGCAGGAGTGCATGGAGGGATGGACACTGGGAAGAGGTAACTATCAGGAGGAAGTGGGAGGGGAGCTGTTCCATTGTGGTAAATTGTAGTCAATGGCATGAGACAAAGTATATGTGAGCTGCTGTATGGAAAGTGAATTTGCTCTGTAAACTTTCACCCAAATCACAATTTAAAAAGAAAAAAAAAACTTGGGGAAAAAAAAAAAAGTCAAGGGAAGGTTTACACATGGAGGGAAACATTTTTGTTGGTTACCAAGCATGGGAGGTGTGGGGAGGGAAAATTGCTAGCTAGGTAAGAGAAATATATTGATTTGTGTGAAGGTAAAGGCAATATAGCAAAAGCAGGTGACCAGCACAATATCCTAAAGGAAAAGGAAGACATGGAGAGGTACACAAGAGGTACAGATAAATACTATTACATACACAATACTGCATTATCAGTAATAACAAACATTAAACAATGGATGGATACATAGGTAGACAGGCAAGATGATGAAGGATGGGTAGGCGAACAGGAATATACTCATGACCATGTATAGGTTTGGCAGATGGTAGTTCTACATACATATTTATATGTGCTATAAAAATGTTTATATAGAGAGTAAAGCTAACAGGGCAATGTTATGATAACTTCCTAGCCACAACCAAGCACCTTAAGGTAATGAGTCGCTGGGCTTGTAGGCTCAGGATCGTATTTGTGGCGGGGGGG
>NW_006921957.1:358245-368268 GCF_000298275.1 Orycteropus afer afer
ATATATATATATATATACGCTTTGCTGGTTTTTGTGTTTCTCTAGAGAACCCAATCTAACACACTCAGAAAGGGATCAAAATTGGAGATCCTGGATAGAGTGGGAGAAAAGTATGGAACAAAACTCAAAAGTATAAAAAAGAGCAGGCTTACTGGTCTGAGACTGGTGAAGCTGCCGAGACTATGGCCCCTAGTCACCCTTTGGACCTGAAATTGAATTCATTCCCATGGCTTAACTTTCAGCTAAGCAATAGACAGGCTGAGGAGCTGAATGATTACAAATGTAGGAGATCAGAAGGGCAGCATTTGTGCAGAGAAGGCAGGAATGCATAGGAAAGAAAGACACAGGGAAAAGGTAAGGAGGAGGAAGTGGAAAGAGAGCTGATACATTATGGAGATTACAATCAGTGTCTCGAAACAAAAGATGTATGAACTGTTGAATGGAAAACTAATCTGCTCTGTAAACTTTCACCCAAATCACAAGAAAAAGTTAACCAAAGGGAAAAAAAAAAAACAATAAAAGGCATAAAGACTAGAAAGGAAGAAAAAATGTATCATTATCTGTAGTTTGCTGAATACATAATATGTAAAAAATTAATTTTATCTCTATATACTAACAATAAAATTGAATAAAAGATACTGTTTTCAGTAGTATGAAAAATAGAAAATATCCAGTAAGAAATCTAACAAAAGATCCTAAATAACTTGGAGAGATATATTATGTTCAAGGATTAGAAGACTCACAATTATAAAGATGGCATTTCTTTCCAACTTCACCTATGATGACCTAGTCATCGTCTTTACAAGTTTCTTTTGTTTGAATTTGACATTTATTCTAACATTTATATGGATGGGCAAAGAGCAAAGAATAGCGAAAACATTCTTGAAGAAGAAAAGCAAGGTGAAAGACTTGTTCTATATTCTATCAAGACTTACTCTAAAGTTATAGTAATTAAGATAGTGTTATTTGATACAGAGATAGAAAAACAAAGCAGAAGAAAAGAACAGAGAACCCAGAGACAGACCCACAAATAGAGACTTGATACATGGCAGAGCTGGCAATAAAGTCCAGTGGGGAATGAATTTCCTTTCAGTAAGCAGCATTGGGACAATTGTGTATCTATAGGAGAAAAATGAAATTGAACCTATACTGCAGATCATACACTTATAGCAATTCCAGGTGGATTAAAAAAGTAAATGTGAAAAACAAAACTAAATCTTTTAGAAGATAATATGGGAGAATGTCATCATGAACTAGGAGTAGAAGAGGATTTATTAAGTGAAATAGATAATGGATTAATCAAAAAGGAAACTATTGATCAAATTAAGAACTTCTGTTCATCAAAATATACTGTGGTAGCCAGCCTCCAAGATGGCCCTCAGTGATCCCCACTTTCAGATATTCACACCCTTGTGTAGTCCCTCCCATATTGCACCAGCATTGGCCTGTATTTAGCATATGGTACAAGCAATGGTATGTTACTTCGAAGATCAGGTTAAGAAGATTAAGATTTCCATCGTGAGCATCTGCTTGGTCTCCCTCAGCTCTTTCTCACATTAACAACTGTGTGAGTGAGGGTCCAAGCAGATTCTGCAGCCCCATTTGAACATTGAGATGAGACTCTCCAACCCCAGCTGAACCTTAAAGTCCGGCTGTTAGATTAACTGCAACATCATGAGAGACTCTAAAGCTAGAATCACTTATTAAATTCCTTTTGTGATCCTGGCCCTCAGAAAGTATGTGAGATAACGAACATTTATTGTCTTAAACTGCTAACATTTGGAGTAACTTGTTATACAACAATACATAACAGACATCAAGAAAAGAGTGAAAAATTCAGGAAAGGTTAATGGTGATGATTGAACAACATAATGTTTCTGAACTATGTGTGAAGATTGTAGAAATGACAAGTGTTCTGTTACCTATATACTTACCGCACTTAAAAAAGAGAGTAAAAAGCAAGCCACAGACAAGGAAAGACACTTGTAACACATATATATAACCCACAAGGACTAGTATCCAGATTACATAAAGAACTTCTATAAATCAATACAAAAAAGACAGACAACCAAGTCAAATAATAGGTAAAAGGTATTTAAAATACTTCATAAAAGAGAATTCCAAAAGGAACCCACAGGAAAAATGTTCAACTCTGTTAGTAATCAGGGAGATGCAAATTAGAATCACATGATATGAAGCCAAGGAAAGTATACATTGCAAGTGGGAAGTTAAGGAGCACTGGTGGTACTGTGATTAAGGCATTAAACTGCTAACCAAAAGGTTGACAGTTTGTACCACCAGCCACTCCATGGGGAAAAGATTAGGCAGTCTACTCCCATAATGGTTTACCTCCTTGGAAACTTTATGGGGCAGTTCTACTCTGTTGTATAGGGTCACTATGAGACAGCATTGGCTCGATGGCAATGAGTTTGGTTTTGGTTTGGTGTGAGGTTAAGTTGGTACAGTGATTTGGGAAAATATTTTGTCATTATCTAGTTAAAGTGAAGATTCAGATACTATTGACTTAGTAGTTCCAAACTACTAAGGCTCGAAATGCCAACCTTTTAATTAGCAGGTGAATGCTTAACCACTGCACCACCAGGGGTCCTCTCAACAGTTCCAGTCCTAGGAAACTCCTATACATCTGCATCAGAATATATGTAATCAGGATGTATGTACAGATGTTCATAATGCGGGAGCTCTGGTAGCATAGTGCCTAAGGCATTTGACTGCTAAGCAGAAGGCTGGCGGTTCAAACCCACCAGCCACTCCTTGGAAGGAAGGTTGGGCAACCTACTTCCATAGAGATACTGCCTCGGAAACCCGAGGAGAAGTCACTATGAGTTGGAATCTACTCCATGGCAGGGACTGCTGGACTGTTCATAATACATTGTAATAGCAAAACCTAAGGAGCAATGTCTACCAAAAGTAGAATGGATACATAAATTGTGATATATTCATGTAGTGGAATGGTGCATATGCAATAATGTGGATGAATTTCACAATCTGGGTTAAGACAATGAAGGTCATGTACAGTGTGATTTTATTCATACATAATTCAAAAATAAGCAAAAGTATTTGTTACTTGTTTAGATACTTATACATAAGTTATGCTACTTGTCTTGGGCTGGGTTCTCTAGAGAAGCAAAACCAGTGAAGCTTATGTATGTATATAGAGAGAGATTTATCTCAAGGACAGGGCTCACACAGTTGTAGAGGCTAGCAAGCCCCAAGTCTGTGGGTCAGATGTCAGTCTGCAGGCTTCTCTGGACTCATGTGGCTACAGGGATAAACCCAAGATCAGCAGGTTAGATGGTACGCTCCTAGCTTTAGAGGCTGACAATCCAAGATGGGCAGGTGAAATGGCAGGCTGCTGGTTCACCGGCTGTGGAGGCTAATGAATCCTAGACTCTGCCTGGAAGCAATATGGTAAGCTGCTGGCTCAAGTCCAAAAAACCAAAGGTCAGGTGACTATGAGCCAGATGCAGGATTCAGACTGAAGCCAGAAAGTTTTACCAGAACATCCACATATATTGGATGCAGGCTATACACACACCACTCCCCCCCACTGAGGAACCTTTCAACTAACTGGCTGCTCATAGCAGATCTCATCATGGAGGATGAGTACCTCGTTACATGTACCACATCATAACTGCCAAACCACCGAGAATCATGACCCAGCCAAGTAGACACATAACCTTAACCATCACAGTGCTGTAAAGTAAAGCAAGGAAAATAGTTATTACAACAGACAGGGTAGATAGGCAAGAGAAGAACGTATGAGAGGCTTTGGGAAGCTAGTAATTACTGTTTCTTGACTGGATGGTTGTTAGTGGGATTTTTTATTTATAGTCTGTTCATGTTCCTTAAACAGTATAAATATTTTATATAGAATAGAATTGAGAGAAGAAATAAACCCATACATCTATGATCAATTGATTTTTGACAAGGGTGCTAAGTCCATTCAATGAGAACAGAATAATCTCTTTAATAAATGATTCTGGGACAACTGGGTGTCTACATGCAAAAGAATGAAGTTGGACCCATACCTCACATCATATGTGAAAATTACATCAAAATTCATGAAGGACCTAAATGGGTGAACAATAACTATCTCATTCTTAGAAGAAAACATAGGGGTAATGCTTCAGGAACTAATTTTTAACAATGGATTCTTAGATATGACACCAAAAGCATGAATAGCAAAAGACAAAACAGACAAATTGAACTTCAACAAAATTAAAAATATTTATACATCAAAGGATATTATCAAGAAAGTGAAGAGACAACCTACAGAATGGGAAAAAAAATATTGGGAAGAACCATATATCTGATAAGTGTTTATCATCCAGAAGATGTAAAGAACTTCTGCAACTTAACAACAATAAGATAAACATCCCAGTCAAAAAATGGGCACAAAAAAAAAAAAAAAAAAAATGGATAGACATTACACCGAAGAGGTTATATAAATGACCAACAAGCACATGAAAAGATACTCAATGTCATTAATTCTTCCAAATTCATTGCCATTTAGTTGACTCTGACTCATAGCAATCCTCACTGGATTTCCAAGGCTGTAAATCGACTGTCTCATCTTTCTTCCACAGAGTGGCTGGTGCGTTTGAACCACTGACCTTTTGATTAGCATCCAAATGCCACTACACAATCAGAGCTCCTCATTAGTCATTAGGAAAATGCAGATTAGAACCACAATGAGATACCAGTAGAAAAACAATAAACAAAACAAAAATAAATGATTTAAAAATATATAAAATAACAAGGGTTGGTGAGGATTGGCAGGAAATTGGAACACTCATTCATTGTTGCTGGGAATGCAAAATGGTACAGCTGCTGTGGAAAACAGTTTGGTGGTTCCTCAAAAAATTGAACATAGAATTGCCCTTATGACACAGCAATTCCGATCCTCAGTGTAGACTTAAAAAAACTGAAAGTAGGAATGCAAACAGACATTTATACACCAGTGTCCATTGCAGCACTGTTCACAATGCCCAAAAGGTGGGAACAACCTAAATGTCCATCAATGGATGAATGAATAAATAAAATGTAGTATTTACATGCAATGGGATATTACTCAGCCATAAAGAGAAATGAAGTCCTGACTCATGCTACAATGTGGCTGAATCTTGAAAACATTACACGGAGTAAAGTAAGTCAGTCACAAAAAGACAAATATTTTATGATACCACTTATATGAACTATCTAGAACAGGCAAGCGTATAGTTCTTAGTGTAAAGTTCTTAGTGAGTGCAAGTAGTGGGGAAAAGGGGAAGTCTTTGCTTAGGGGGTTCTGAATTTCTGTTAATGGTGGTGGAATAATTTGGAAACGGATAATGGTTGCACAGGCGGTACTGTGGTTACACGCTCAGCTACTAACCAAAAGGTTGGAGGTTTGAACCTACCAGCTCCTCTGCAAGAGAGATGTGGCAGTCTGCTTCTGTAAAGAATATCCACTGCGAGCAGGAGTTTCAAATGTGTAATTTCCTGGTTATCAAGATTTCATAAATCCTGAGGCTATAGTCTGATCAGTATGCAGTTTAGTGATTATAACATTCTTCCTGAAATTTTAACCCTCCGGAAGCCCTTGAGAGGACAGGGATATATTATAGAATCAAAGGTTAAATTGGTCACTCCTCTCTTAGTCTCCTGGATTAAGTTATGATTTTGTTCTGCAGAGTATGGGTGTCTTCTTATGAACAGATATTTTAGATTCCACAGTATTTAAAGGCAATTATATCGTCTACCTCAGTTCTGAGTTTTTTTAAAAAAAACCCGAGGAATCAAGTCTGCATTTTATTCAAGCTTTGGAATTTTGCTGACAGTCAAAATTGTACTATATACGTGTAAATAATTGGAGTCACTCAGACCACAACTTGGAAATGTCTATTACAGTGGAGTATGATGAATTCAGAGGAGCCCTAGTGGCACAGTGGTTAAGCACTTGGCTGCTAATTGAAAGGTTGGCTGTTCAAACTCAATGAACGACTGTGGGAGAAAGACTTGGCAGTCTGCTCCTGTAGAGATTACAGCCTTGAAAACTCTATGAGGCAGCTCTACTCTGCCGTATAATGTTAGAACCAACTCAACATCATACAACGATGACGATTAATTCTATGATTTAGGCATGAGCTGCCCTTACCTCTACCAGTTGGTCAGTCTTACAGATTCTCGCCCAGTCTCTGTCTTTATTGGTGAGAAATTAAGGATGACCAGGTCATGGACCTCCTCTTTCTGCAGAAACCACAGCCTCAAACCTGGGTCCTCCATTACAAACTCTAGGCAAGCCATCAGCACCCAGTAACATGGGAATGGTTCATTTATTCCACAAACATTTACTGGGGGTGCTACATGAAAATAACTGTATTGGAACCTACCTTAAGCAGCTGACAGCCAATCATAGGGTTGATGTTCTCAGTGAAGCACATCAATATTTTAAAGAAAAAAAAAACCTTTGTTTTTTGTGTTTCGGTTATTTGAAAGTCTGTTCCAAAGTTAGTTCTTGAAAGTGGGAGGAAGTCAAGGAAAACACAAAAAAGTATAGGAAGGGCCACTATTGCAGCTTACCTCTCTTAACAGTTTTGCTTACAATTCCTAAAAAGTTTAAAGTAATAAATAGTTCTTGTAAAATAAATACATATGAAAGTATAAGAGCCTATGGTGAAGGAAAGGACACAGGAAAGAGGTAGCTACAGGGAGGAAGTGGGAAGAGAGCTGTTACAATGTAGGGATTGCAGTCAATGTTATGAAACAAAATGTGTATGAACTGCTATGAAAAGAGAATTTGTTTCACCCAAATGAAAACTAAAAAAAAAAAAAAAAAATACCCACTGCCATGGATTCATTCTGACTCCTAGTGACCCCCATTGGGTTTCCGAGGCAGTAAATCTTTACAGAAGCAGATTGCCTAGTCTTTCTTCTGCAGAGTGGCTGGTGGGTTTGCATCACCAACCATCTGGTTAGCAGTCAAATGCCTTAGGCACTGTCCCACCAGACCTCCTTCTGTAAAGAACACAGCCTTGGAAACCCTATAAGTAGTTCTACTCTATCCTATAGGGTCACTATGAGTCAGAGTCAAGTCCATACCAACAGTTTGTTTTAAATGGTTACCAAATGTGAGGAACTTGAATAATGTCACTGATTTGTATATGTAAAAAATATTGAATTGGCAAATGTTTTGTTGTATGTGTTTTTACCACAATAATATAAAAAGAATATCCATGGAAAAGCTGGTTATAAAATGTCAGATATATGATTCCATTGATAGGAAATTTCAGAATAAAGAACAGAAAGCAGAATAGAGAGACAAAAAGTAGGTTAGTGGTTATTTAGAGCTGAGGGCTAGGGAAAGCAGATAGAGAGTGATAGATAAAGTGATAGCTACAGGATTTCTTTTTGAGGTTATGAAAATGTTCTGAAACTCACTGTGGTGATAATTGCACAGATTTGTGAATATACTAAAAACCACTGAATTGTCCACTTTAAATGGGAGAAATGTATGTGAATTACATCTCTATAAAGCTATTTAAGAAAATTCACAGCAAAATTGTTTGTTATAACATCAAAACTATAAATGACCCTAACTTCCATCTGTTGTAGAATGGATAAATAAATTGTGTTACATTCATTCAACAGACTAGTATGTAGTAATGAAAATGAGTTAAGCATAGGCATATGCAACAAAATCAATGAATCTTAAAAACATCATGTTGAGCTAAATAAACCAAGCACAACAGAATTATTATTGTATGATTCCAGTAATGTGAAGTTTGAAAACAAGAAAAATAAAATTATATTGTTTAGTGATGTATAATTAGGTATTAAAATTGTAAAGAAAAACAAGAATATTAATATCAAAGGTGGCAGAATTGTAATTACCACTAAGAAGAAGGAAGAAATATATAGGAGGCTTCTATGGTACTATTAATGAGTGTTTATTTTATAAGAATTTATCAGGCTTATAATTTTGCTTTATGTATTTTTCTATATGTTTATTTTGTCAATAATTTTTTTTAATAAAATAGTAATGTACCATCATTAGATACTGTTTATCCTAAGAAGGAAAAGATGTTGTAACAAAAAATTTATTGATATAATTCACCACACTAGTAAGCAATGGAGTAATAAAGCATGATTGTAACAGCAAGGGCCACCTTGTTGCACAACTCCAAGGAAACCATTTACATATCATATATAGATGCAGAGAGGCATTTTATATAGTTATCCTACTAGGAAAGCAGGAATAGCATGAAACTTACATGAAAAAGTACATAGTATGTCAAAAACCTATAGCAAACATATTATTTAACAGAGAAACTCAAGACACATTTCTTTTAAATTTGGGTTCAAGACACACATGCTCAGTGGCACCACTACAATTCAGCATAATACTGGAGGTCCTGGCCAATGCAGTTATGTGAGAGTGAGAAGTAAGTTGCTAAAGATAAAAGAAAAACTAGTCATCATGTGGATGATTTATTTATATAGAAAAATCAAGAGTATCAGCAAATGATTAATACTGAGAGTTCAACAAGGTTGCCAGTACAAGATAAAACTCTGAAAAATTAGTAGTGTACCTCTACATTAGTGTCTCAGATTCCTAGTGCTGCTGTAACAAAATATATCACAAATGGATGGCTTTAAAGAACAGAAGTTTATTTTCTGACAGTTCATGAGGCTAGAAGTCCAAATTCTGAGTTAGGCTGTAGGGGGAGGTCCTTCTTTTTCCTCTTCAGCTTCTAGTAGCCAGCAATCCTTGCCATTCCTGGCCTCTCAGATGCATCTGCCTCAACGTCTGTCCTCTTCTTCCCTCTGTGTGTGCAAGTGTGTGTTTCTATTCTGCTCTTTTTTATAACTCAGAAGTAATTAAAGTTAGGATCCACCCTATACTGGTATGACCTTATTAACAATGTAAAAGAAAAACCCCTATTTCCAAACAGGGTCATATTTACTGGTACAGAGGTTAGGACTTCAACATGTATTTTTGGAAGACAAAATACAATCCATAAAATTAGCAATAACAAACTAGAAAATATAAGTAAAAATATGATACCATTAATAGTAACACTGAAACTAAAAAGTACCTTAAGAACTCTAACACAGAATGCATAAGACTTTTATGAAGAAAATTTAAAACTCTATTGAAGAATATTAAAGAAAAACTGAAAAAAGGGACATATATACGCATTCATGGATGGGAAAATTTTACATTATGAAAGTATCAATATTCCCTAAATCTGGAAATTCAATTCCAGTGTAAAATTAAGCAGATTTTTTTTAGGAACTCATCAAACTTACTCTAAAGTAAGTGGGAAACAAAAGGACCCAGAATAACTAAGACAATTCTGATAAAGAAGGACATAAAAGACGGACTTAACCTCCCAAATATTAAAACATGTTACAAAACTATGGTCATAAATACAGTGTGCTACTAGCACAGGATCAGAAAAACAGGCCAATAAAACAGAGCACCCAAACAAGGCTGTATACATTTGTGAACCTGATATTTGATAAAGCTGATACCACAATTCATTGTGGAAAGGAAGAATTGAGTGGTCAATTAGGTTGGGAAAATAGCTCACAATATGGAGGAAAAACATCAATTTCCTATCTCATACTGTATACAAAGGTGACCTCCAGATGAATTAAAAGATTGAAAGGTAAATTATAAAACTCTAAGTAATGCTAATAGAAAAAACAGTAAGAGAGTATCTTTGTGACTTTGGGTGAAAAAAGATTTCTTAAATTAGATCCCAAAAGCACAACCATAAGCAGAAAAATTGCTGGCTTTGACTACATCAAAATTAAAGATTTCTGTTCAGTTGAAAACATCATAGGCAATATTAAACTATGGGTAGCACTGAAAGATTGTGTAATGTCTGAAATTTGCAAAGGATTAATACCTAAAATTTGCAGCAGTATATTGACAGAGAACTTCTAGAAATGCAAGCTGGATTCAGAAGAAGACATGGAATGAGGGATATCATTGCTGATATCAGATGGATCTTG
>NW_006921957.1:369243-376236 GCF_000298275.1 Orycteropus afer afer
TGGTAAAGTGGAGGGTCAATGAAAAAGGGGAAGGCCCTCAACAAGATGGATTAACACAGTGGCTGCAATGAGCCCTCAGGTATAGCAAAGATCGTGGGGTTGGCACAGGACCAGGCAGTATTTCATTCTGCTTTACATGAGGTCACTATGAGTCGAAGGTGACTCAGGCAGCTAACAACAACAACAATACCTAGAATAAGCAAATCAACTAGAAAAATACAAAAAGCCCAAAAGAAAATTGAACAAAGCTGTGAACTGATGATTCACAGAACTGGAATCCTAAATAGCTGCCAAGTTACATGTTAGAGAAGCAAGACCTGGTGGTGCAGTGATTAAAGCTTTTGGCTGCTAATCAAAAGGTTGGTGGATCAAACCCACCAGCCATTCTGTGTGAGAAAAATGTGGCAGTTTGCTTCTATAAAGACATTACAACCTTGGAAACTCTGTGGAAGCAGTTCTACTCTGTCCTATAGGGTCATTTTGAGTTGGAATCCACTTGACAGCAGTGGATTTGGTTTTGGTTTTATGTGTTACAGATCCTCAGCTTCATTGTTGTTGTTGTTAGGTGCTGTCAAATTGCCTCTAACTCATAGCAACCCTATATACAACAGAACGAAACACTGCCCAGTTCTGCGCCAGCCTCACAATCCTTGCTATACCTGCCGGTAATATATTAGACAGCGTTTCACTGCTATTCATAAGGTTTTCACTGGCCAATTCTTTGAGAAGTGGATGGCCCCTTCCTCCGTCTGAGTCTGTCCTTGTCTGGAAGCTCCGCTGAGACCTGTCCACCAAGGGTGACCCGGGTATTTGAAACACCAGCATCATAGCCTCCAGCTGCACAGCATCACACAAACCACCACAGTACGACAAACTGACAGACGAGTGGTGACAGATTTCACTAGTGAGCAGAAAAATGCAAATTAAAACAACTCTGACAGGCTTCTTTATAAATATCAGATTAACGGAAATTAGATGGAGCTCTGGTAGCGTAGTGCTTAAGGCACTTGAGTGCTAACCAGAAGGCTGGCGGTTCAAACCCACCAGCCACTCCTCAGAAGGAAAGTTGGACAATCTACTTCCGTAGTGATACCTCCTCAGAAACCCAAGGAGGGGCCGTTATGAGTCGGGTCTGACTCGACAGCACATAACAACAAATGTGACTTAACTCTCAGCCAAACCCTAGATGGGCCTACAAGCTGAACAACTACCCCAGAGAGATGAACTCCTTAGAATAATCAACCGTGGGAGATCAAAAGGGCAGCATTTGCACTGGGAGAAAGGTAGGGAGGCAGGAATGTACAGGCAAGAAGGACGCAGGGAAAGGGTAACCACAGAGAGAGAGCTGTTGCACTGTGGGGATTGTAATCAGGGTCACAAAACAAGATGAGGATGAACAGCTGAATAAAAAAACAAATCTGCTTTGTAAAATTTCACCCAAATCACAATAAAAAAGTTTTTTAAAAAAATTAGAAAATCAAATAGCAGTAAAGACTGTCAAGGATATAGGAGAATGGGAATCTTAATGTGGTGATGGTGGGAGTATAAACTGGTAGAGCCATTCTGGAGAACAGTCTGATAGTTCTTTGTCAAACAGAGAATTCATGTACCTTATTTTATAATAGTCCTGGATACATGCCAGGAAGTCCATCACCCAAGTCCAGTAGAGAACATGCACAAAGATGTTCACTTGAGTTTTTGTAGCAATGGAGAGTTGAAGACAATCCAGATGTCCTCCCTGAGGGGTAATGGAGAAGTGAAATAGCTGGATGCATACTATAAATTACCAAACAGCAATAAGAAGCAATAGATTATACATACTGCAATATAGATGGTTCCTTAAAAAATGCTGTTGAGAAAAGGTAAGACACACAATGATATCTGAAGCACAATGCCATTTGTAGAAATACTAAACACACACACACACACCTATAAATGAAACACACTAGTTAGTGCCTATGAGAAGAGAGGAACAGGAGTGAAAATAGAGGAAAAGAGGGGAAAAAATTGGCCATGTTTGAATTGATAGTGATAATCTATAGCTCTGCTCCTGAGATACAAAATACAAAATAAAGAAAAGAAAGATATAAAATCAAGGAAATATGTGGCAGGGTCATCAGATGAGATCTTGGAATGGAAAAAAGAGGAAGATATTATGGAAAATAGTCTCCTTGCAGATTCAGAAAATGAACTTATTCCAGGCAGTGTTAAATGCCCATTGGAGGTTTGTGGCCCTGAATTGTAAGGGAAACCACTAAGCCCCTTTGTGTGATTCTCCATCATTACATGACTTCCCAGGTAGGGGTACAGAGAAGAGAGGAAAGAGAGTTATTTTTGGTTTTAAGGTAAGAGAAATTGGGTATATTTTTAAAAGCTAATAGGAATGTTCTAGTAGAAAGAGAGGTTGAGGATATTGGAGAAAGAAGCGGTAAACAAATGAAGAATAGGAATACTATGTCTACCCCCTCCCCCACCACCACCAAGCACAGCAATGGGCACCTCTTATGCTGAGATTTAGAGAAGGATGGAGTAGATACCAAGTTTATTATCAGTGAGGGAGAAGCAGAATTGAAGAATTCTCATCTCAGCCTTGTCTTGGCTATGAACAGACCTAAAATTCGTACATGTCACTGGATTTCCCAGGCTCACTCCCCATTCAGGTGTCCCACGAATGATAACTCTGATGACAGCACACATCTCAAGCCTACATGTACAATAGGATGCTTCTAAATCTAAAATTATTCACCCAGCTCTCATTTGCTGCTGGTGGTGAGCCTAATTAGTACAGTTTCTCTAGAGAGACATTTATCAATATCCTTGCAGTTATTTGTACCATTTTATTCAGCATTGCACTCTAGAAATTTATCTAAGGAATTAATAAGAGTATATGAGGATTTACATGTAAGGATATTCAGTCTAGTGTGAGTCCTAGATAACAAAAATTGACCACCACTTAAATATTTCAACAGAACGCAAACACACTGCCATTGAGTCAGACCCGATTCATAGCGACCCCTCCTTGGGTTTCTGAGGCCATATCACTACAGAAGTAGATTGCCCAACCTTCCTTTTGAGGAGTGGCTGGTGGGTTTGAACCTCCAGCCTTCTGGTTAGCAGTCAAATGCCTTAGGCACTATGCCTCCAGAGCTCATCCCTTCAACAGTAGAGGACTGGTTAAATTAAATAATAGGATGAATATGTTGTTGTTATGTGCCATCAAGTCGGACCCGACTCATAGCCACCCCTCCTTGGGTTTCCAAGGCAGTATTACTACGGCAGTAGATTGCCCCATCTTCCTTCCGAGGAGTGGCTGGTGGGTTAGAACCACCAGCCTTCTGGAGGATGAATATAGAATATTTTATATAGAATATTTTATTGCTGTTAAAATAATGTTTTCCAATAATAGTAGCATAGAGAAATGTGTATACTAAAACACTGTGCACAGGCTGATTTTTGAGTATCCAGACAAATTAACGCTCCTGGACACTACTTAGAACCGAAGTGCTTAGCCAACCTTTTGCGTACTTTGCAAGACTTCATTCTGAATGATTTCTCCAGGGGGAACCTGCTCACTTTGAATATCTGATGTACCCATTACACTCTGCATCCATCACTGGTCTCGCTACCTGCATCCGCAAACCTCTTGTTGCCACCTGTTCTCTGGATCGATCTGTTCGCATCTGGAATTATGAAACAAAGTAAGGAATGAAAGGCTTTGTTACTGTGTATGCAAGATTTCAACTGTTGAATGTCATTAATGTGAATTATTTTAATTAGAATTTTAATTATTTTACTTACCAGTTTCAATTTTTAATTACTCAGAAGCTTTCAGTTGGAAAAGTGTTTGTTTTTCTAATCAAGTCAGTCAACTTTCCTATTTCTCACTCTTGCATGACTAAAAAATTTCTTTGTGGTTTATTAGTGTCTACCACATCCAGACACTAGTCTAGACACTAGGGACATATATTACCTTCTTTCTTAATTTCTTCTGTCATTCCAGCTCTCCTAGTCCTTCATTCCCATTGGATCTGCTTTTTGCTTCATGGAATTCTCCAGGCCATCAGTCCTTCCACTTTTTTTCCTCATCGTCCAACCACCTTCAACTCCCCAGTGATTTTATCCCCCTGCCTAAGTTTTCCTGAAAATCTCTAACCCTAGATTGGCCCCTTACTGTTTTCTTTGCTCTTATATACAACTGCTAATACCAGCTGGAAGAAATTGTACAATACTTGTGATTTTTAGAATCTAAACAGAGCTGTGTTTTCAACATCGCCAGACAGTCGCTTGACCAGTCCCCCTTAATTTATCAGACTCAGTGCTGGACACTATCTTCAAATAACCAAAATCTAGAAAAGAGAGATGGTAAATCAGTAATTACAAGCAATAAAGTTCTCAAATGTTATGATAAAAATATAGAACAGGTACAATGGAAGAATTGAAGGATTTAGTGGGCTAGGCTTATAATTCAAGAATTTGATCTTTTTCCCAGCACTCTGGAACTATATAAGGAATACCAAGAAGAGGCATATACCATCAGCCTGCACCCATCTGGACACTTCATTGTAGTAGGGTTTGCCGACAAACTACGCATTATGAATCTACTCATTGATGATATACGTTCTTTCAAAGAATACTCTGTCAGAGGATGCAGAGAGGTAAGGCTGCTGGGGATAAGGTTAAGACCCTTGGGAAGCTAGTATGGAAATATCAAGAACTAATGAGTTCTGGAAGGAGCTCTGGTAGCATAATGCCTAAGGCACTTGACTGCTAACCAGGAGGCTGGCGGTTCAAACCCACCAGCCACTCCTCGGAAGGAAGGTTAGGCAATCCTACTTCCATAGTGATAACTGCCTCAGAAACCCAAGGAGGGGTCGCTAGGAGTCAGGTCCGACTCGATGGCAAATAACAATAATAACAACAACGAGTTCTAGAAGGTGAGACCAAAGTCTGTCTTACAGAACTTGAACCAGTTGCTATTGGGTTGATTCCAACTCACAGTGCCCCTGCCTGTGTCAAAGTAGAACTGTGCCCCACAGAATGTTTTCAGTGGCTGCTGTTTGGAAAGCAGGTGGCCAGGGCTTTCTCTCAGGGCCCCTCTGGGTGGGCTTTAACCTCCAGCCGTTCAGTCAACAGCTGAGTACATTACACAGAACTTCAGGGGCTTAAAAAAAGAAGAGAGGATCAGAGACACAAATGCAGATGCTGGGATCATTGTCCAAGTAATGCTGAACAAGTGTATAATAATTTCACTTAGGTTGTTAGAAAAATTAAAAACTGTAGAAGACTTAATGGGTCTCTCTCATTAAAAAAAAAAAAATCTGTAGAAGGCACTAAGGAGGCAAACTTGAGAAATCTTTTTTGAGTGATTCTCAATTTTTCTCTCTTGGTTTTTTTTTTTTTTTTTCTCTGTGTGTGTGTGTGTGTGTGTGTGTGGACCCTCTGCAAAAGCTTCATTCCTTACTATGAAGGTTAATTTTCTATCTAGAATTAGAAGTTTACATTATTTCCTCCTATAGACAGTAGTACAAATAGTTCATTTCTTTGCTGATAAAGAAATATGCATAAATGATGATTCAAAAAAAAAAGAAAAATCCAATTATCCCACCAAATTCATTGAGTATATGATTCTATCCCCTTTTCCTTATGCGCACCAAAATGGTTCATTGAACCCCATACCTTGTGAGATCCACCTGCAGTAAGTCCTTTCTGTAACTGGAGTATTAAGAAAGAGAAGTATTGGAAAAGAAATGTAGTGTCAGAATCAGAGTTGCTGCTGGGAAGGCAAAATTGGAGATTGGAAAATAAGCATCAGCAGTGAAAGGCAATTAGCAGCCCATCAGATTTAACCCTGAGATGACTTGCAGAAATAAGATAATGATTTTGGGAATCATTTACCCACTCAGAAGCAGTCCTTTTTCAGACAAAAATGAGTGCTCTACCTGATATTGATGCAAGCAGCTTAATGATTTGTGCACATGGCAGTGTCAGCATCCTGGCTGGTAGGAGCTATACAAATAGTGAAACAGAAAATGTTAGTCCTATTTGCACTTCCTCCACTGTCACTCACACATATAGCTTCACCCTGAACTCTTTCAGAAAAGCAACTCTTGACCATAACCTCCATTCGATTTTTCATTTCTTTCTTTCATTCTTGCTCTCTTATATTTTTGTGCAGTGTTGCTTTAGCCATGGAGGTCACCTGTTTGCTGCAGTTAATGGAAATGTGATCCACATTTATACCACCACAAGCCTGGAGAACATCTCAAACCTGAAAGGGCACACAGGGAAGGTAAGTGTGTGAACAGTGTCTAGAGAAATAAGGCTAGCACTTTGCTCAGCATTGGGATACAGGTGAACAAAGGAGAAATGATTCCTTTCCTCATGAAATTCACTGTCTGCTTGGGGAAAGAGATTATTAAAACAAATACACGGATAAATTTAATTACTAACTATAATAGACTCAATGAAAGAAAAATGCAGGCTGTTATGAGAGGAAATAATTAAGGAGTTGGCATAATTTAGATTAGGGTGCTTGGTCCTGAAGGAGTGGGTGAAATTAACCAAGCAAAAGGGGTAGGGATGGTCATGGCAGTTAAGGATCCAAAGACGCTGAGATGAGTGGGTGTATTGGGTATCAGAGGAACTGGAAAGTCTGTAGGGCTGGAACATAGTTATCATGGAATGAGCTGAGATGGAAGAGGTTAGCAGGGTCCTAAGTACAGGGGAGCTCTGGTAGTGTAGTGCTTAAGGCACTTGACTGCTAACCAGAAGGCTGGTGGTTCAAACCCACCAGCCACTCCTTGGAAGGAAGATGAGGCAATCTACTTCCATAGTGATGCTGCCTCGGAAACCCAAGGAGGGGTCGCTATGAGTCAGGTCCGACTCGACGGTATATGACAACAACAACAACAAGTACATGGGACCTTGTATGCCTTTTAAGGATATTATATGTTATTTTCCTATTTCTTGCAATAATTAAAATTTGGGAGAAGA
>NW_006921957.1:378036-386826 GCF_000298275.1 Orycteropus afer afer
ACTGCTAACCAGAAGGCTGGCAGTTCAAACCCACCAGCCACTCCTTGGAAGGAAGATGGGGCAATCTACTTCCGTAGTGATACTGCCTCAGAAACCCAAAGAGGGGTCACTATGAGTCGGGGCCAACTCAATGGCACATAACAACAACAACACTTCCATGGGTGTTGATTGTGGATCCAAGTAAAATGAAATCTTTGACAACTTCAGTTTTTTCTCCATTTGTTGTGATGCCGCTTATTGGTCTAGTTGTAAGGATTTTCTTTTTCTTTATGTTGAGGTGAAATTCATACTGCAGTCTGTAATCTTTAATCTTCATCAGTAAGTGCTTCAAGTCATCTTCACTTTCAGCAAACAAGGTTGTGTCATCCACATATCGCAGGTTGTTAATGAGTCTTCCTCTAATTCTAATACTGTGTTCTTCATATAATCCAGCTTCTCGGATTATTTGCTCAGCATACAGATTAAGTGTGGTGAAAGGATACAACCCTGACAAACTCCCTTCCTGATTTTAAACCATGTGGTATGCCCTTGTTCTGTTCAAACAACACCCATTTGGTCTATGTACAGGTTCCTCATGACCACAACTAAGTGTTCTGGAATTCCCAGTCACTCAAAGTTAACCATAATTTACTATGATCCACACAGTCTAATGTTTTTGCATAGTCAATGAAACACAAGTAAACATTTTTCTGGTATTCTTTGCTTTCAGCCAAGATCCATCTGACATCAGCAATGATGTCCCTCATTCCATGACCTCTTCTGAATCCAGCTTGCATTTCTGGAAGTTCTCTGTCAAGATATTTCTGCAACAATTTTTAAATTATCCTCCCCAAAATTTTACTTGTGTGTGATGGTAATGATATTGTTTGATAATTTCCACATTCTTGATAAATTCCACATCTTTTTGGATCACCTTCCCTTGGAATGGGTACAAATATGGATCTCTTCCAGTCAGTTGGCCAGGTAGCTGTCTTCTAAATTACTTGGTATAGACAAGTAAGTGCCTCCAGCGTGGCATCTATTTGTTGGAACATCTCAATGGTGTTCCATCAATTCCTGGAGCCTTGTTTTTCACCAGTTCCTTCAGTACAGCTTTGACTTCTTCCTTCAGTACCATTGGTTCTTGATCATTTGCCCCCTCCTGAAATACCTGAACATTGACCATTCTTTTTGGTACAGTGACTCTATGTATTCCTTCCATCTTCTTTTGATGCTTCCTGCATCATTCAATATTTTTCCCATAGAATCTTTCAATATTGCAACTTGAGGTTTGAATTTTTTTCTTCAGTTCTCTCAGCTTGAGAAATGCCATGTGTTCTTCCCTTTTGATTTTGTAACTCCTGTTCTTTGCACATTTCATTATAATAATTGACTTTATCTTCTTGAGCTGCTCTTTGAAATCTTCTGTTCAGCTCTTTTGTCTTGTCATTTCTTCCATTTGCTACATTTTGTTCAAGAGCCAGTTTCAGAGTCTCTTCTGACATCTATTTTGGTCTTTTCTTCCTTTCCTGTCTTTTTAATGACCTTATGCTTTCTTCATGTATGATATTCTTGATGTCATCCCACAATTCATCTGGTTTTCGGTCATTGGTGTTCAGTGTGTCAAATCTGTTCTTCAGATGATCTCTAAATTCAGGTGGGACATAATCAAGATCATACTTTGGCTCTCATGGACTTGTTTTAATTTTTTTCAGCTTCCACTTGAACTTGCATATGAGAAATTGATGGTCTGTTCCACAGTCAGCTTCTGGCCTTGTTTTGGCTGAAGATACTGAGCTTCTCCATTGCCTCTTTCCACAGATTTGGTCAATCTGATTTCTGTGTTTTCTGTCTGACAGGGTCCACATATATAGCTACCATTTATGTTGTTTAAAAAAGATATTTGTAATGAAAAAGTCATTGCAAAATTCTATCATGCCATCTCCAGCATCATTTCTATCACCAAGGCCATATTTTCCAACTCCCAATGATCCTTCTTGGTTTCCAGCTTTTACATTCCAATCACCAGCGATAATCAACACATCTTGATTCCATGTTTGGTCAATTTCAGACCAAACAAAAGTTGGGAAAAATCTTCCATTACTTCATCTTTGGCTTTAGTGGTTGGTGTGTAAATTTAAATAATAGCAGTATTAATTGATCTTCCTTGTAGGCGTATGGATATCACCCTATCACTGACAGCACTGTACTTCAGGATGGATCTTGAAACATTCTTTTTGATGATGATTGTGACACCATTCCTCTTCAATTTGTCATTCCTAGTATAGTAGATCATATGATTGTCTGATTCCAAATGGTCAGTAGTAGTCCATTTCAGCACACTAATGCCTAAGATACCGATCTTTATGCATTCCATTTCATTTTTGACAACTCCCGATTTTCCTTCACACTTTGTACATTCCATGTTCCAATTATTAATGGATGTTTTCAGCTGTTTCTTCCTATTTTGAGTCATGCCACCTCAGCAAATGGAGGTCCATAAAGCTTTATTCCAACCATGTCATTAAGGATGACTCTACTTTGAGGAGGCAGTTCTTCCTCAGTCGTTCTTTGAGTATTTTGAGTCCTCCTCCTCTGACCTGAGGAGCTCATCTTCCAGCACCATATCAAACAGTGTTTCAGGGATGTTCCTGAAGTTTTCCAGTAATATATCAATGTTTCACTACTATTCATAAGCTTTTCCCTGGCCAATTCTTTGAAAAGTGGATAGCCCCTTTCTTCTTCCCAGTCTGTCTTATTCTGGAAGCTCAGACAGAACCTGTCCACCATGGGTGAACCTGCTGATATTTGAAATACTGGTGGCATGGCCTCCAGCCTCACAGCAACACACAAGATGCCAGAGTAGGAAAAACTGACAGATGACACCAACCTAAGACACCCCCTTTTTCTTTTCTTTTTTCCTTACCTTTTTTTCTTTTCCTCTTCCCTTGCCCTTTTTATTTCTTTTTCTGGGGGGGGGATCCCTCAGAGTAGGCACCCCTCCTACTGCTCCTCCCACTATGTGTTAGCAGCACCCACAACCACCCATCCCAGTCAGAAGTACACATTCCCATGGAGCAAGTGCTGTATTCCTATACAGCCACTTTGTACACTTTTGCCAGTACTGGGCTGATTTCTGTGCTGATTCTTTTCTCTTTTTTTCTTCTTCTTAGTTCTTCTGTCTTCCACCTCTTGTTTTTTTCTTCTTTTCTTTTCTTTCTCCTCTCCCCATCCTCTTTTTTTGTGTGTAATACTGCATAGTGGGTGCCTCCATGGATGGCAGTATGCACTCCCCCACAGTGAGCTCTGCATTCCCACTGCAGCTGTGTTTGGTGGCTAACACTTCCACCAGTTTGTTTTTTTCTTTTTTTCTTTTTTCCTTTCTTCTCAGCTCTTCCCTCTCCTCTGTCTGCCCCCCCCCCCTTTTTTTTTCCTTCCTTCTCTTTTGTCTTCCTCTTTTCTCTCTTTATTTTTCTTCTTTTTTGATTCAACTGAGTGGGTGTTCTGCACCCTACCACTTCCATGTTCAGCAGTACCCACCCCTGACACTACATATTCAGAGATATGTGCTCCCATGGAGCAAGTACCACATTTCTGCTACAGCTACGTTTGGTGGCTGGCACTTGTACCAGTACTGTGCCACATTTGGGTTTGTTGTTGTTGTCACTGTTATTGTTGTTTTCTCTTCTTTTCCTTTGATTTCTTTTCTCTCTCTCTCTCTTTTTTCTTCTTAGGTCTCCCCTTTTTACCTGCCCCCCCCCTTGCTTTTTCTTTTTCTTTTTTTCCTTCCTCTTCCCTTCCCCCTCATTTTTTCCTTTCTATATTTCCCCAGCAATTGTGATCCAGTAACCCTACCCAGCCATACCCACCATACCAGCCATTCCACCCACTAAGCAAGTTCCACCACCCACTCTAGTACCACTGGATCAATGACAAACAGTGACCAACACTCACCCAACCTGCCCTCAGCTGCTCTGCATGATCAGTGATCAGAGACTCATACCCACACTCCACCCACTACCAAGTCCACATGGAGACAGATAGTGCTACTAGTGCTACCAAACTCGTGGTCATAGTAACACAGCCACTTGTTGCCAAACTCGCTGCTGTCAAGTCAACTGTGACTCGTAGCAACCCCTCCTTGGCTTTCCGAGTGGTATGTCTATGGAAGTAGATTGGCCAGTCTTCCTTCTGGGGAGTGGCTGGTGGGTTTGAACTGCAGCCTTCTGGTTAGCAGTCAAATGCTCAGGTATATTAAAATAAAACAACAAAAAAACCAGGATGAAGTAAACCAACATACAATCAATAAATTAATACAATAACACTACAGTGTCTCAGAAAAAATAGACAACTTCGCATCACACTAAAAAAACAGGACAAGGTGGCTCAAACAAGTAATAAAAATTCAAGACCAGAAAATCTTCCACAGGAAGAAATGCTAGTAGAACTATTTGAGAAGGAATTAAAAATAAATAAATAAAATTATATTTAGGTCCCTTCAATGGACTGAAAGAAAGTTTGCTGAAACCACAGGAAAAATCAAGGAAAACACAAACAAACTCCAGACAAATTCAATAAAACAATACAGAAACCAACTGACAAAATAAGTAGAAAATTTGAAATCATTCCAAAACAACAAATAGAAACCTAGAAGATTAAACTAAAATTTCAGAAATAGATTATGCATTGGAAGGACAAAGGAGTGGAATTGAATTAATGGAAGAGAGAATTTGGGAGATTCAAGACAAATCTCTTAAGACTAATCTGTTAGAAGAAGAATCAGAAAAAATGAAAGTCTTAAGATTTATCTGGAACACTATCAGGAAGAATAACTTAATGTGTGATAGGAATACCAAAAGAGGAAGAGACTGGAAAAGAAAAAAAAAAAAAAACACCAAGGAAATTGATGAAGATTTGCTGGAAGAAAACTTTCTTAATATCATGAAAGATAAGAAGATATGCATTCAAGAAGCTCAACAAACCCAAAATAGGATAGACCCCAAAAGAAACTCACTAAGACATATCATAATCAGATTTTCTAAAACCAAAGACAAAGAAAGAATACTGAAAGCATCTCAGGAAAAATGAAAATGCCTACACAGGAGAACCGTAAGACTAAGCTCTGATGTTTGGGCAGAAATCATGCAGGTAAGAAGGCAATGAACTGACATATATAAAAAGTTGAAAGAAAAAAATTGCTAAACAAGAATTATATATCCAGCAAAATGTCCCTCAAATGTGATAGTGAAATTAGGACTTCCCAGATAAACAGAAATGAAGGGAATTTGTAAAAACTGAACCAACCTTACAAGAAATGCTAAAGGGAGTCCTTTGGATAGAGAACCAAAAACAGCAGACAATAACTAAAGATTGAGATACACACATCACCCAGGTATCACCCAGAAGTTAATGCAGATTAAGAAGTATCAAAAATAAAATAAACCTACAGGACTGAAAATAAGAAACTAGTGATGTAAATTTGTAAATGATTATAATTACAAAGCAAAAAGAGGGAATAAATGATGCAGTTACAGAATGGAGAGGAAGTCAAGATGATATCAAGCTAGAATAGACTCTTTTAAACTTGGGAAGATAATAATAAATAACAGGGTAATCTCAAAGAAAATTAATAAACCTTCCCACCAAAACTGATAGAGTGGCCGCAACAATGGACTCGGGTGTAGGAAGGATTGTGAGGCTAACGCAAGACCAGGCAATGTTTCATTCTCTTGTACAGAGGGTTGCTATGAGTCAGAGCCAACTCAACTGCACCTAACAACAACAACAACCAAAATAGAAGAGAATCATAAAGTCTCAGTAAACAAAACCAATAGCAGCAAAGAAAATAAGAAAATCCATAAACAAAAGAAACTCAGCACAGAAAAATATATTGAACAGAGAAACCATCGACACTATGAAAAAAAGAAGACAGCCAAATGACAGCATTAAATTCATGCCTATCAATAATTACACTGAATGTAAATGGATTAAATGCACCATTCAAGAGACAGAGAATAGCAGAATTGATCAGAAAACATGACCCATCAATATGCTGTCTACAAGAGGCACACCTTAGATACAAAGAAAAAATAAGCTAAATATCAAAGAATGGAAAAACATATCAAGCAAATGGCAACCAAAAAAGAGCAGGAGGGGCAATATTAGTTTCTGATAAAATGAACTTTAATGCAAAAATCAGCAAAAGAGACAAGGAAAGACATTATAATGATTAAAGGATCAATCCAACAAGAGAACATAACCATAAATAATATCTACACACCCAATGAAAGAGCCCCAAAATATATAAATCAAACTAACAGAACTGAAAAGAGAGAGAGAGCCAGTTTTGATGAAGAACAGAAAAACTAGGAAGAAACTCAACAAAGATACAGAAGATCTAAAGAACACAGTCAAACCAACTACACATCATGGATGTATATAGACCACCCCACCCAGTAACAGCACAATATACATTCTTTTCCAGTGCACATGGACCACTCTCCAGATTAGACCATATGTTAGGACCCAAAGCAAGCCTCAATACATTGAAAAACATCAAAATACTATAGAGCATCTTCTTAGATCACAATGCTATAAAATTAGAAATCAGAAGCAGGAAAATCAAGGGGGAAGAAATCAAACACATATTCTGCAGTCGGCCCCCTGTCCTTGTTTTGGCTGATGATACTGAATTTCTCCATTGTCTCTTTCCATGGATATAGTCAGTTTGATTCCTGTGTATTCCATCCAGCAAGATCCAAGTATATGGTCATCATTTATCTTGCTAAAAAAATTTCTGGCAATGAAAAGTTGTTTTAGTATTACTTTAATTTGATGATATTGCTTTAAACCTAAGAAATTCTTTCTTTGTACTACTTGGGATAAGGTGGCATATGACAATTGGAATATTTTAGATACGATATCCTAGGCCAAGCTGGATTAGATTAATTTTTGCTCAGGGCAGCCTAAAGCAGACATGAACTGAGAGGCCAGCATAAGTTATAGCCAAGTAGAGGATTCCAGATCTGTATGGAGGAAAATGTCAAGAAGCAGGTCCTGGGAGAGTGAGTTAAGCCTTGAAAGGAAGAAAGACCATCAGGAAATCTGGAACCTAAGAAAGCAAGAATCAATCAAAAAACAGACTCTACATGACCATTGGTTCATAACCAACCTCTTGGTTCCTCCTCCTGGTACTTTTCAACAACCCCACTGAATTTCCCTTTGTCTTAGTAGTGTCAACCTGAGCTTTGCCATGCATTTTATTAAACTGGAAAAAAATCTTTTATAATCCTATGCACACTCTTTGCATCAATGAAATCCACGCACCTCCCAGATTTCCCTAGTGTTTGATGTGTTTTGTAGGGATTCTACAAAAACTGACATTGAATCTTCCATTGTACTGCTTTATTATATGCTATTGAATAAGCTGTATTTTTACTTTTTTTGTGATATTCTGCAATATTTTACTTTGAAATGTACACTCTTTTGGAATAAACTTTAAGTCATAATATTTACCTTTAACTGTTCTCCAACTCCAAATTTGCTTTTATTATCAGAAATGATAATAAATGCTCTCTTAATTATAAACACTATTTTTTAGGAAATAAAATACTGTCAACAACAAAATTAAATAAAGTTTAAAAAAGCAGTGATATCACTTTGATGGCTAAGTTGTGTCTGACCCAAGCCATGGTCTTTTCATTTACCTCATATGCACACAAAAGCTGGACAGGGAAAAAGGAAGACAAAAGAATTGATGCATTTGAATTGTGGTCTTGGCAAAGGGTATTGAATATGCCATGGACTTCCAGAACAAACAAATCATCTGTCTTGGAAGAAGTACAACCAGAATGCTCCTTAGAAGTGAGAATGGCCAGACTTGGTCTTTTGTACTTTGGTCATGTTACCAAGAGGGACCAATCCCTAGAGAAGGATATTATGTTTGGAAAAGTAGAGGGTCAGTGAAAAAGGATAGACCCTCAATGAGATGGATTGGCACAATGGTTGCAACATTGGGCTCAAGCACAGCAATGATTGTGAGGATGGTGCAGGACCAGCCAGTGTTTTGCTCTGTTTTACACAGAATCACTATGAGTCGAAGCCAACTTGACCACACCTAATAAGAACAAGCCTATTATCAGATATATAGCTTACAGATATTTTCTCAATCCTATGAATTATTTCACTTTTTTTATTGTATAAAAATTTTAATTTTAATTGTGCAGTACAGAAGCTTTTAATATTCATGCAGTCCTTTTATCTATTTCTTCTTCTGTTATTTGTGCTTTTGGTGTTGTATCTGAAAAAACAATTTCCTAACCCAGAGTCATGAATGCTCCTGTGTTTACTTCTATGAGTTTTATACTTTCAGCTCTTATACTTACATCTAAGATATGTATAATTTTTTGAATGGTAGGAGATAGGAGTCTAATGTCATTCTTTTCACATGGCTGTCTAGTTACCCCAATACTGTTTGTTGAAAAAACTATGCTTTCCCCCACTAAATTGTCTTGGCATCCTTATCAAAAATCTGTAGACTATAAATGTATGGGTTTATTTCTGGACTCTCAGTTATATTCCATTGATCTAGATGTCTATCCTTATACAAGTAAAGATTATCTTGGTTGACTTGATTACTGTGGCTTTGTAGTAAGTGTTGAAGTGTGAATGTTGCAACTTCGTTCTTACTTCTGAAAACTGTTTGACTATTCTGGTTTCTTATATGTTGTTGTTGTTGTTATGTGCCGTCGAGTCAGCCCTGACTCATAGCGACCCCTCCTTGGGTTTCCGAGGCAGTATCACTACGGAAGT
>NW_006921957.1:386926-388514 GCF_000298275.1 Orycteropus afer afer
TGCCCAACCTTCCTTCCGAGGAGCGGCTGGTGGGTTTGAACCGCCAACCTTCTGGTGAGCAGGCAAGTGTCTTAGCCACTATGCTACCAGAGCTCCCGGTTTCTTATATAGCCATATTAATTTTAGGATCAGCTTGTCAATTTCTGCAAAAACATTAGCTGGTATTTTGATGGGGATTGTATTAAACCTGTAGATCAAGTTGGGTAAAATTGTTTTGTAGTTTTCAGTATACAAGTTTTATACCTCTTTTATTAAATTTATACCTAAGTATTTTATTCATAATGATGCTGCTGTGAATAGAATTGTTTTTATAACTCCATTTTCAGACATTTTTTTTCCTAGTATATAAAAACATAGCTGACTTGTATATTGATCTCATATCCTGCAACCTTGGTTACGGAAGTAGATTGCCCCCTCTTCCTTCTAAATAATATTTTAATGTATTTCTTAGGATTTTCTGTAAACATTGTCATGTCATCAGCAAATAAAGATAATTTCCTTCTTCCTTTGCAAGCTGGATGCTGTTTATTTCTTTTTCTTGCCTAATTTCCCTGTCTAAAATCTCCAGTGTTGTATAAAAGTGACAAGAACAGACATCTTTGCCTTTTCCTGATCTGAGAGGGAAAACATCAGTCTTTCTTCATTATTTGTGATGTTAGCTGGGAATTTTTTATAGATGCCATTTATCAGGTTGAGGAAGTTTCATTACATTCCTAGTCTGTTGACCATTCATATCATGAACCAAAAAACCAAAACCAAACTCACTGCCGTCGAGTCAGTCCTGACTCATAGAGACCCCTCTTTGGGTTTCCAAGGCAGTATATCTATGGAAGTAGATTGCCCAGTCTTCTTTCTGAGGAGTGGCTGGTAGGTTTGAACTGCCAGCCTTCTGGTTAGCAGTCAAATGCCTTCCTACACCACCAGAGCTCCTTTGTATCATGAAAGGGGGTTGGAATTTGTCAAAATCTCTTTCTATATCTATTGAGATGACCATATTGTTTTTGTCCTTTGGCAGTTCAAACCCACCAGCCACTCTGCGGGCAATCTACTTCTGTAAAGATTTACTGCCTCAGAAACCCAATGGGGGTAGCTATGAGTTGGAATCAACTCAACAGCAGTGGGTTTTTTTGTTTTTTGTTTATTACATTATTGATTTTCAGATGTTAAATCAGCCTTGCATTCTTGGATAAATTTCATTTGATCATTGTGTATAGTCATTTGTATATATTACTGGATTCAATTTGCTAGTATTTTGTTGAAGCTTTTTGGGTTCATATTCATAGGAATAATGGTCTTTAGGTTTTTTTGTTTGTTTGTTTGTTTTCTATTGTGATTTGGGTGAAGATTTACAGAGCAAATTCACTTTCCATAGAGCAGTTTGCATATACTTTGTCTCATGTCATTGACCACAGTCTACCACAATGCAACAGCTCCCCTCCCCCTTCCTCCCCATAGTTACCTCTTCCCAGTGTCCATTCCTCCATACACTCCTGCCCCCTAAGCTGTCTCCCTGTGCATAAGCAGCCCTTCTTTCTCCCATGATTGTTCTCTCCAAGGAGTGTATCTGCTTGAAGTAAATGTTCAACTC
>NW_006921957.1:404460-408958 GCF_000298275.1 Orycteropus afer afer
AACTAAAAGCCCGTGGATGAAAAATACACCATGTAATCACACAGGAACAGTAACCAAAAAAAAGAAAAAGGGGAAAAAAAGAAGAAAAAACAAGAAAACCTACAATATCTGAGGAGAGGGCACTAAGAAAAAAAAAAGTAGAGAAGAATAATAAATGAAAAAAAATGGGAAAAATGCAAAAAGAAAATCAAGGAACAGGGTTAACCACGAGAGAAAAAGAAAACCCTTAAATTAAAAAAAAAAAAAAAAATTTCAACCAGGCACGGGGAAAAGAAAAATGCTGAAATATAGGACCTGGGAAGAGGAAGATTAAGAATAACAATAAAAAGGAAAAAAGTATTAGTGATATTAGTAGTTTTAAAACAGACAAATGCAAGCAAACTGATCACCAAAAAAAGAAAGTGAAAAAGAAAAATATAAAAATAAAAAAAGAGAAAAAAAAATTGGTGGAGGAGACAGCAGGGCACCCAGGCTCCATCTGAGCACACAGACTGTAATGGAGTTCCTGTGGGCCCAGAAGGTAGGTGGGAGTGGTTGATGGCTGCACTATTCACCAAGCAGGTGCGGGGTTTAAGAGTAACAAGAGGAATCTCGTACCTTGTCAGTCTCGCAGGTCCCGAGTGTCCTTGGGGTTGCTGGAAAGCAGAATGTGTTCTTAAGCCCCAGGAATCTGCGAGAGTGCTCTTTAAATAACCAAAATAGTCAAGCTGCTTTTTAAACCTTCAAAATGGTGGCACCCTCTGGACCAGCAAAAGTCCACAGTTCAGCCCACCTTTCTCTTCACCTTCTCCATTTGTGCCCCAGCCACCATGCACAGTCCTCCGTGCAGTCCCTGGCTAGCAGGGTGATTTTTAGGTTAATTCTTAGATCCTACCACCACTCGGGAATCTCCAAGCTGTCTGTGCCATCAGGATCGCTCAGGATTGCTCCCAGACCGCAGCTCCGTCTCCGTTTTTGGTATTTTCACTCAAATTCCTCTGCTAGTTGGGGTTTAGTCCACTTCTATATCCTTCCCTTCAAGGTTTAGGGGTCCAGGATTATCTTCTGTGTCTGTGTTAATTGGTTTCCCTTTTCTTTGTTGAAGAGGGTCTGTGCAGTCTTTCTGGCTAGTCCGCCATCTTGCCCTTTAGTTTTCTTGTCTTTGGTTTTCCTCGTGATGTCTTTGCTATTGGTATCAGGGTAGTACTGGCCTCATAAATTTAGTTGGTAAGTGTTCCCTCCTCATTTGTTTACTGGAGAATTGGAGTAGCTATATTAATATCAGATAAAAGAGACTTTAAAATAAAGTTTCTAGAGATAAATAAGAACGTTTCATAGTGATGTTACAAATTCCTAGAAAGACACAAATTACCAAAACTGACTCAAGAAGAAAAATACAAACCATTCCTTCACAAACTATGCCATTTTGCTTGTATCCATGGGATTACTAGCATCTCCTAATTGCTCTCTACCAATATTTCCATTGTTTCAGACAACACCCATAGGCATGAAGTTCTCCATACTCTGTTTCAAATAAAGTTAGTCTGTCTGGAAGAGCTCTACAAGCTCTTTGGTTTGTAGCCTCATTTATCTCTGGGCAGAACCCTTGCACAACCGCATCAGAGATGGGGAACAACCAGGGTGACCAGTTGCAGTTGACTCCAACTCATGGCAACCTTGTGTATATCAGAGTAGAACTGTGTACCATAGGGCTTTCAGGGACCTGCTTTTCCAAGAGTAACAATCCCTACTCTATGAGTGAGCACTTTGGGGAGTGGAGGTTAGGTGGAAACCCTTGGTCTTCTCAGCTTTTCTCTCATGGTGTGACCTCCACCCTATGAGCAAGCTAGAGCAGGGCAAGTAGAGGCCTGGTAGTCATGGCCTATGAAGCTTGGAGTAGAGCTTCTACCTTACCTGTGGGGCCACACAGGGGAAGTGAGAGCCTGTCTTCTTGGCCACACCTGCCTGGAATAGAGCTTCTGTAACATGGGGCTGGGGTGGAGGTGAGAAATGCCATCAGCCTTCCCTTCTTAGGATGAAACCATAACCCAAAACTGGGGACTGGGGAAGTCCCCATCTTCTTGGGCATACCTGGCCTGGAGTAGAGCACACAGACATAATGTTTCCAGAAGTGGAAGAGTAAAGGAGCAGGTCATGGCTCAAATACTACAGATGTCCTTAACGAGATTGAGTAGATTTTCTTGAATGAATGTTTCTCCATCTGCTGTACACCCTTAGAACAGTTTTCAGAGACTTTATATGATTGCTTTTACAATTTTTACCAGTTAACTTTTTTTGTTGAAAAGAGGGTCAGCTGAGCTCCTTATTCTGCCATTCCAGAAGTCCTCTCTCTGAACTATTTTTGCAGCTTCCTGTGAATATTAAATATTTTCTAAATTTTAAATGTAACAATAATTGATTGGTTGTAACATTATAGAAACTATTCTGTTTTCTTTTTTATATTCATAAAGTGAAAAAGAAATGAAAACATTTCATCTTCAATATTTTATAAGCATTGTAGAAAACAGAATGTAAACATTCCCAGGAAGCTGTGCTTTGTGCTTACTGGAGAACATGGATCAGGAAAGGACATTCTGCCTTGGTCTAGTGGAACATTTGAGCAACTGACTCCCATGTTGGTGTGTGTGCATGTGTATGTGTGTGTGCATGCTCTAACTGGATATGTCTTCATACCCTGTAGATTCGTTCAATTGTATGGAACACAGATGACAGCAGGCTGATTTCTGGTGGCACAGATGGTGCTGTGTATGAATGGAATCTGACCACAGGAAAAAGAGAGACAGAATGTGTGCTCAAGTCCTGCAGCTATAACTGCGTTAACATCACCCCTGATGCCAAAATTATCTTTGCTGTTGGATCAGACCAGACCCTCAAGGAGATTACAGATTCTTCGGTGAGTCTGTCCCTGCCACTGCCTTGGGGCTGCTGAAGTGAACTGCAGAAGAGAGACATGCATGCCTGTGGCAGAAAATATACATGAAAAGAAGCCCCTTCTTCCGGGGATGACACCTGGGCACATTTCCTTTTGGTTCAACTCATTTATTGTCACTTCCTGAATTTTCTGCCTAATGTCCTACCTGACTGGGTTAAATTGTAGGATCTTATTCCATTCCCATTTGCTTACTGTCTGCAACTTCACTTCCACCCTTTAAGCATGGAGTCTAGTGGTATCTCTAAAGTATTCTTCTCCCTTTTGTTTGCATCTGATTTCCTGCTACAAGAACAGAATTATAGTCAGCTGCTGTTACCTAGCAGCAAACTGAAAGGTCACTGATTCAAACCCACCAGCTGCTCCATGAGACAAAGGTATAGCCATCTGCTTCTGTAAAGATTTACAGCTGTGGCAGCCCTATAGGGCAGTTCTCGTCTGTCCTACTGGGTCGCTATGCATGAGAATCAGCTCGATGGCAGTGGGTTTGGATTGGGTTTTTTACTGTCACCTAGGCTTGCCATCGTATTCCTTTGAAATCCCCAAACTCTGAAACTTTGGAATTACCACATTTGATTCCAAATAGCTGAGGGAGGAGAGAAGAGCTCAGGAGAGACTCTTCATACTGATGACTCAGTACACAAATACAGCTTGTGCCTCGCTCCAAGAGCCAAAGACACCTGTCTTTGGTGAGCATCATTGGCTTTTCATCAGTTCCATCATTCTCATGGTGCTGCTGCCTGGGAAAATACAGAGCTAGCACTGCAGCAGACTGACCTGAGGCATACGGTGTCCCTCCTATGTGCTCCCAGGTACCCTCATCCTAATTCTTTGGTGGCTTTTATAAAATGCTCTGCCAGAATAAAGCTCCTGTAGGTCAGGACCATGTCATACTCTTCTTGGTATCATCTATTAGTTAGCACATTGTGTGGCGCACAACAACATTAAATAAATGTTTGGTAGGTGGGTAGGTGATTGGATGGATGAATATAATCTTGCCTATATAATGGACATTAATAATTATTTGATGAATGAATGTATGATCAATATCACATTCTTAGTTCAGGATGCACCATAGCATAGCACTCAAAACCACAGACTCTGAAGCTGAACAGTGAGTTTGGGCAAGTTACTTAACATCTCTGTGACACTATCTCATCTTTAAAATGAGGAAAACAGTAACTACATCAAAGGGTTGTGAGGCTTGAATGAGTTACACCATGTAAAAGATGTGGAACAGCACTTGACACATAGTAAGTGTTATATAAAGGTTTACTGTTATTAGTATTATTCCTAACTTCTGGACCTGGTCATTCATCAACCAGCTACTAAGAAATGTATAGTTTTTGCCTTCTATATGCTAGGCAGTGTCCCAGATACTATAAGGGGTAGAAAAAGTTTTTTTGTTTGTTTGTTTGTTTCTGTTTGAAATATATATTTATACTACCTCAGAAACCCAAGGACGGGTTGCTGTGAATCATGACTTTGTCTCACCTATTTTGGTCATGTTGTAAGAAGGGACCATTCCCTGGAGAAGGATGTCATGCTTGGTAGGGTGGAGGGTCGACG
>NW_006921957.1:409386-417657 GCF_000298275.1 Orycteropus afer afer
GGGTTTGAACCACCAGCCTTCTGGTTAGCAGTCAAGTGCCTTAGGCAGTATGCTACCAGGGACTCTTCTATACACACACACACACACACACATACACATACACATACACACATACTCACTCGCTGCCGTCAAGTTGAATCCGATTCATAGCGACTCCTCCTTGGGTTTCCGAGATGCTATCACTATGGAAGTAGATTGCCCAACCTTCCTTCTGAGGAGTGACTGGTGGCTTTGAACCACTAGCTGTCTGATAGCAGTCAAATGCCTTAGGCACTATGCCTCCAGAGCTCCGACATACATACATACATGCATTCATGCATGCACACATACATATATGTATACACACATATACACAGATATACATATATACACACATATATATACAACATATGTGTTGTTGTTGTTGTTCTGTGCCGTCAAGTCGGACCCGACTCATAGCAACCCCTCCTTGGGTTTCCGAGGCAGTATCACTACAGAAGTAGATTGCCCCATCTTCCTTCTGAGGAGTGGCTGATGGCACTACGCTGCCAGAACAACATATGTGTACATAATGTTTTTTGTGAAGATATATACACTCTACTAACCAGGAGGTTGGCACTTCAAACCTACCAGCCACTCCATGGAAGAAGACTGGGCAATCTACTTCCATAAAGATTTACCACCTCAGAAACCCAGTAGAGGTCGCTATGAGTCAGAATTGACTCGATGGCAATGAGTTTGGTTTTTATATATACATAGACATATAGACATATATAAGGAGCTCTGGTGGCATGTTGCCTAAGGCATCTGACTGCTAACCAGAAGGCTGGTGGTTCAAACCCACCAGCCACTCCTCGGAAAGAAGATTGGGCAATCTACTTCCACAGTGATACTACCTCGGAAACCCAAGGATGGGTCACTATGAATCAGATCCAACTCCACGGCAGTGAGTTATAGACATATATATACACATACACATATATATATCCACATATATAATATGGTTTTGTGGAGATATACATACATACATACAGGACCTCTGGTAGTATAGTGCCTAAGGCATTTGACTGCTAACCAGGAGATTTGTGGTTCAAACCCACCAGCTGCTCTGTGGAAGGCAGACTACAATGTACTTCCATAAAGATTTACACCTCAGAAACTCAAAGGAGTCGCTATGAGTCAGAATCAATGCAATAGTAGTGGGTTTGGGTTTTTTGTTTTTTGTTTTTGGCTCCATATATAAAAACTCACTGCTGTTGAATTGGATCCGACTCATAGCAACCCCTCCTTGGGTTTCCAAGGAGGTATCTCCATGGAAGTAGATTGCCCAATCTTCCTTCCAAGGAGTAGCTGGTAGGTTTAAACTACCAGCTTTCTGGTTATCAGTCAAATGCCTTAGGCACTATGCTACCAGACCTCCTGGTTCCATATATATCCATGTTGTTGTTGTTGTTGTTGTGTGCCGTCAAGTCAGACCCGATTCATAGAGACCCCTCCTTGGGTTTCCGAGGCAGTATCACTACAGAAGTAGATTGCTCCATCTTCCTTCCGAGGAGTGGCTGGTGGGTTTGAACCACCAGCCTTCTGGTTAGCAGTCAAGTGCCTTGGGCACTATGCTACCAGAACTCCCATATATATACATATATATATATTTATAGTACTAAACTCACTGCCATCGCATCAGTTCTGACTCATGCAACCCTCTTTGGGTTGCCGAGGCGGTAAATCTTTACACAAGTACATTGCCCAGTCTTCCTTCCGCAGAATGGCTGGTGAGTTTGAACTGCCAACCTCCTGGTTAGCAGTCAAATGCCTTAGGCACTACGCCACCAAAAAAAAAAACTAATTGCCCTCGAGTCAGATCCGACTCATAGTGCCCCCCTGCTTGGGTTTCCGAGGCAGTATCACTCCAGAAGTAGATTTCCCAATCTTCCTTCCTAGGAGTGGCTGGTGGGTTTGAACCACCAGGCTTCTGGTTAGCAGTCAGATGCCTTAGGCACTACACCACCAGAGCTCCATACACACACACACACACACGCGCGTGCGTGCGTGTGTGTGTGTGTGTGTACTTTGCCCTAGGTTTCTGTTAGAGGACAGGAAGAGAATGAAATGGGGATACAACTCCATCCCCCAACTCCCATCTTGAACAGAGCTGTCTGTGTTCCAGATCCTTCGAGAGATGTCAGCGTTTGACGTCATCTACACAGCCATTGTCATCTCACATTCTGGGCGCATGATGTTTGTGGGCACCTCAATGGGAACCATTCGTGCAATGAAGTACCCTCTGCCTTTGCAGAAAGAATTCAATGAGTACCAGGCACATGCTGCTCCTATCACCAAGGTGAGAGGGCGCCATCTCCTCAGGGGCCCAGTCTCAAAACTAACTTTGATAGATCCATTTGCTCCTGCCCTCCACATACTTTCTTTATCCCTTCAGCCTCCCAACATCTCTTCTCTACTTATTCCTTTTCTCTCTGTATTTATTCATCAAGCCAGCCATTCAATGAACATTTATGGCTATTTAATACCCTTAAACTGCCTTAAGGACCACTAGTTAAGCATTCAGCTATTAACCAAAAGATTGGTGGTTTGAACCCACTGGCCACTCCATGGGAGAAAAGATATGGTGATATGTGCCTATAAAGATTTCAACCTAGGAAACCCTATGGGGCAGTTCTATTCTGTCTTATACGGTCATGTGAATCAGAATCAACTTGATGCCAGTGGATATGATTTTTGGTTACAGGTGCTCCACCCCACCCGAATCCCCTTTACCTTGTCACTGCACCCATCCCCAACTGCTGTGAGTATTGGCTCTGATAGCACATAGCTCTTTTTTCCCAGAGAATTGGCCTGGACCACAGGGAAGCACATAAAACGTCCTGGTGGTGTGGTGGTTAAATGCTCAACTGTTAACCTAAAGAATGGCCAGCTTAGAACCCACCAGCCCCTCCACAGGAGACAGAACCTGGCTATCAGTTCCAGTAAAGATTGCAACCTAGAAAACCCTATGGGACAGTTCTTTATCCTATAGGATCACTACACACAACAGTAACAACAAAGGGAGTCACAGCCAGAAAGATTAGCCCCTGCCCCGCCCTCAGGTCACCCCAGGGGTAATAACTTGAGCACACATTTGTAAATTGCCCTCCTATTCCCCACTGGGGAGCTCTGGTAGCATAGCAGCTAAGACACTTACCTACTAACCAGATGGCTGGTGGTTCAAACCCACCAGCCACTCCTTGGAATGGAGGTTGGGCAATCCTACTTCCGTAGTGATACTGCCTCGGAAACCCAAGGAGGGGTCGCTATGAGTCGAGTTTGACTCGACTGCACATAACAATAACAACAAATTCCCCACTGTAAAAAGTAGTCTGTATATGTGGAACTCCTAACCAACGGGCATTGGGAAAATGGGTGCCTCCTTTCCTCTCCTCCCCTCTCCTTCTCTTCTTCCTTATTAAACAACGCCAAACTCTGTATTGGCTTACCTGCAGACACTGCTGCTATATAGAAAGAAGTTTTCATTATAAATCAGGACATTCCTGTGCTGAGTCCAAAGTAAGTTACTCTAACATATTCCTCCCTTTTAGGGAAAAGGGATTTTATATAAATGAAATCATATAGTATGTGATCTTTTGAGACTGACCTTTTCCACTCAGCATAATGCCCTTAAGTATCAATAATTTATTCCCTTTTGTGTTTTGTGTATCAGTAGTTTATTCTCTTTTACTGTTGAGTAATAGTCCATGAAGGAGCCCTGATAGCACAACGGTTAAGTGCTTGGCTGGCAACTGCATGGTCAGCAGTTCGAATTCACTAGTGGCTCCGTGAAATAAAAGACCTAGTGATCTGTTCCTGTAAACACTACAGCCTAGGAAGCCCTACAAGGTAGTTCTATTTTGTCCTATAGGGTCACTGAGAGTCAGATTCAACTTATTAGCACAACAGTAGTCTATGGTATGGATATTCCACAGTTTATTTAACTATTCACCTATGGCAGGACATTTTTACTTTTTCCACTTATTTTACTATTTCAGATAAAGCTGCTGTGAACAACACCATACAGGTTTTTGTGTGAGCATAATTTCTCATTTCTCTGGGATAAATGCCCAAGAGTGCTATTGCTGGATCATATGATAAATGTATGTTTAGTTTTTAAAGAAATTGCCAAGCTGTTTCCCAGAGTAGCTGTACCATTTTACATTCCCACCAACAATGTATGAGAGAAGCTATTTTCTCCACATCTTTGCATTTGGTATTGCCACTGTTTTTTATTTTAGCTATTCTAGTAGGTGTGTAGGGAGCTCTGGTGGAGTAGTGCCTAAGGTATTTGACTGCTGACCAGAAGGCTGGTGGTTTAAACCCACCAGCCACTTCTTAGAAGGAAGACTGGGCAATCTACTTCTGTAAAGATTTACCACCTCGGAAACCCAAGGAGGGGTTGCTGTGAGTCAAATTGACCCAATGGCAGTGTGTTTGGTTTTTTCTTTTTTTTGGTTAATAGGTATATAGGAGCTTCTGGGTGGTGTAAACCATTAGTACATTCAGCTGCTAATCAAAAGCTTTTAGGTTTGAGTCCACCCAGAGGCACCACCGAAGAAAGGCCTAGAGATCTATTTCTAAAAAATCAGCCATTGACACACAGGGTCACTGTGAGTGAGAACTGACTCACTGACAAGTGGATATATATAAAGTTAGAGAGAGAGAAGGAGATAAAGATAGATATATTTTTCACCCTTAAGAAACCAAGTCCACGGAGAATATAGACATAGCCTTGATTTTTTATTCATTCTTACCGTCTCATTCTTACCCGGGCTCCAGTCTTCCTTCCTGTGAGGTTTTGTCTGGGCTTCTAAGGAACAAGGCTTTACACAATAGATGGCTCATCCTGATCATCCATGGCCTCAAAAAGTTCCTTGTCCCTCATCTGTTTCTCCTCAGATGTTGATCACCTTTGATGACCAATACCTGCTGACTGCTGCTGAGGATGGCTGCCTATTCACCTGGAAAGTCTTTGATAAGGATGGGCGGGGAATCAAGCGAGAGAGGGAAGTGGGCTTTGCCGAAGAGGTGCTTGTTACCAAAACAGACATGGAAGAAAAGGTAAGAATCAGATCTAGTGGAGAGGGGCATGAAAAGGCCTTCCTTCACAGACCAGCGTCCAAGGCCTAGCACAGATTCCCACGACTCTGGCCACATCTCCGTGCTGTCTTCCTCGCAGCTGCTGGATTCTGCTTCCACCCACCTCACCTCTCATCCTGCCCCAAGATCATATTGACCTGCTGTGCTCTAGCTTTATCACATAATCTAGCTTTCCTTTTCCACTCATTATGGGCAGGAACCATGACAAGCAATTCTCTGGTATGACCAGCAGTTTCTAGTACATGCTAGGCACATGGAAGACAGTTGATAAATAGTTGTGAAATTAAGCTGAAAATGAATATCCCACTTGTATCTGTGAGATTTAAGAACTTAGTATATAGAATCTTCTTTTAAAAAATAATTATCTGGAAAATATTCCTGAAAGTCCTTACCAAGTCCTCTTAATAACTAACATGGTTTTAGGTGTGCCATGAACCAGACATTTTGCTAATTACTTTGTAAGTATTCTCTTATTTAAATCTTACATGTTAAATATTTCATGTTTCAAGAAACAGGTTCAGAGAGCTCATAACTAATACTTCACTGAACTTGTAACTAATAGGCTAGAGTTCTAATCTAGATTTGATTTCGAACCCACTCACTTTTTTAATCACAACACCTGAGAGCCTTTATGATGGTAATTCCATAAAGATGTGTTTTGCAGAGATTTGAGTACATAGCTTTGTGCTGTGTTCTATGGGAGAAAACAGGATGGATGATAAACTCAAAAGGCTTCCAGAGGATTGCAGAGCTATGTACACATTATTGTTCAGCCACAATCTAACAACATTTATAGAATACCTACTGTTTGCTAGGTACCAGGAATACAAGTATGAAAAAACAGGCATGGGCCCTGTGATCAGTGGGTGTAGAGACGAGTAAAACCATCAGAACACCAATGCAAAAATTGCCACAAAGCTTAACAGTAGGCCTTTGGCATTTCCTGAGATCCCTTCTTGAAATCCCTGGAAGTAACTGCAGGAAAGGTGAAGGGGAGAAGAGGATGAGGGAGAGCTTGTGAGAGTAGGGGTCTGACCTACAGCAGGCAAACAAATACCTCCTACTCTTCCTCCTCCTCTCTCTCTTCTTCTTTCTTATTCCCAGAGATTATCTATTTCATGCTGACCATGTTCCTGGCACTGTACTAGGTTCTGGGGATAAAGCAGTAAGCTAAGATGAGCAAAGTGCAACCCTTAGGGAGCAGAAGATCTAGCCAGGGAGAAAATCTTCATCCATGGTTTTTGTACCAACCAGTCACTAAGTTCTTTTGACCCCACCTCTAAAATGTCTCTCAAATATTTTCATTCCTCTCTGCTCCACTCCCTCACTTAGTTCAAGCCCTTAATATCGCCAACCTGAACTGTACAATAGCCCCAACTACTCCCCCTGTCTTCAGTCCTTCTGTGTTCCAGTCCAAGCTGCACACTGCCATTGGAGAGGTCTTTACAAGTCCAAAGTCACCTTAATCCTATTAGATGAAAGCCCCCTACAGTAAAATTCAGATTTCTCAGTATGGCCACAAAGGCCTTTATGGCATGGCCCAGTCTTGGCCTCCTCACCCTCAGCCTTGCTCCTCTGCCAGTTCACATGCAGTGCCTGATGGGACCGCTCTTGCCTCCCTGCCTTTGTGCATGACTCCTTATTCTTGAGTCATTCCCGGTGCAGCATGGGAGACAGACCAGAAAAGACAAGGTAGGCATACATGGAGTATAGTCATAGGTGAGCTAAAAAGAAAACATCTTGTGTTCTCTCCCACACTGTCACCAACATTACTTTTTTAGAAAATGAGGAGTGTGTGTATTAGAGTATTTTTAGAAAACTTTGGTATCAGTGAGTACAATAGGTTTGAGGAAGAAGATGCTAGAGATAGGAGTTAGCAAAACAGGAAGAGTTAGGACCTAAATTAAAGTTAAAATAGGACAGGATGGGCATAAAAGACATCAAGAGGTGACAAATTGACAATACTGGGACCACCCAGCTTTGCACAGTTAAACGATTTGTAATTATATGATTATTTGGCTGCTCCAGTAGGCTCCAAGTTCCATGGGGGCAGGAATCATGAGTCAGCAAATATTTCTGAGTACTTATTATGTGTTGGGCACTCTTCTAGGCACTAGGGATACATCAGCAAACAAAACCTCCAAAGATCTCAGCTTTCTTAGAGCTTTAGGTTCTAATAGGGAAAGAAGACAGATGGCAATAAAGAAAACAATAAGTTACATAGTATATTAGAAAGTGTCACGATCTAAAGACCTAAGATCTAAGGAACTAATAAAAGTAGAGCAGAGTAGGAGGGCCATGAGTGCTGGGGTGGGAAAGGGAAGGCAACAGGATTTAGTAGTGTAGTCCAAGTAGGCCTCATTGAGAAGATAACATTCAAGCAGATTTGAAGGAGATAAGGGAGCTAATTAGCACAATGCCTAGCACACAGTAGGGCTCACAATAGTTATCATTAGAGTAGAGGAAAAATTCTTATCTCTACTAGGTTTTAGCCCATATGACTCATATGGAAAAGATGACAAGTTCTAGTTGAGACATGTTGAATTTGAGGCTAGGCTAAGCTGCAGATCTCAGGTCAAAGCCCCAAAGTTTGAATATTCCAGTTCACTCACACTGCAATTGTTCTTGATTCTGTATCCTTCTCCCAAAGGCTCAGATTATGTTAGAGCTGAAGACTCGTGTGGAAGAATTAAAAATGGAGAATGAGTATCAACTTCGACTAAAGGATATGAACTATTCTGAGAAGATTAAGGAGCTAACCGACAAGTTCATCCAGGAAATGGAGTCCTTGAAAACAAAAAACCAGGTCTGTTTGAGAGACTGAACCAACAACCACAAAGAACCACAAATGTCCAAGATGAGAGTAGTGTACATTTCCCAAGCTACAAGCTAATAATAGGATATATGAGAATGTAATATTTTAAGGCAGCTGGAAGTATCAGAAATGCTTTTAAGAGCAAAGTGAACAAAAGCAAACTCTCAAACTCTTATGGTGTATGATACTAATTAGGTAAAATTAAAATACATAGAATAGTTTTTCAGAACACAGCTAGAACTTCTCTGGAAGTTGAGATTATGAATAATTTAAATTTTATTCTTTATAGTTTTCCATAATTTCCAAATTCCCTACAATGACAGGAGAGACTT
>NW_006921957.1:419017-419891 GCF_000298275.1 Orycteropus afer afer
TAATTCATTATTTCATTCATTCGTTTAGTCAACAAGCATTTATTCAGTGCCCTATATAAGCCAAGCACTGTGTTAGGTCCTAGAGATGACCCCACCCCAACTCGCAAGGAGCTTTCCTGCTCAAAGAACACACTTTGTTAGAAGCTTCTACAGCTATGTGCAGACAACAGAGGATTCAAATCCCCACCCTTTCACCCAGATATCCATATGCCACCTGCCAAAACTGAACTCATAATTGACAAAACCCGATTAGTAGAAAGGATATAGATAGCATAAGTCTAAGACTTCAGAGCAGAATATAATATAAATAAAAAGTGGCAATTCGGTTATGCCTTCCTAGAATAGCACTTGGTACAAAATAGAGGCTTGAGAAATATTTGTGAGTGAAGAATGATGTTACTTGTAATATAAGTTCTTACCCTAGATGCCCCATCCTCCTTCCACAGAGCAGGTGGTGGGTTTGAATCACAAACCTGGTTAGCAAATGCCTTAGGCACTGTGCCACCAGAGCTCCTTTATGTATTACTCATTGAATACTTATTAAATGTCACTGCATGCCAGGTACTGCACCAAGTGCTACATGTAGACCATCATGAGTGAAAAAATAGGAGGAAAGTGTTCAATGTGTATCATGGCTTGGGTCAGGCACACACCTTAGTCTTCAAAGTGACATCTTTGCTTCTTAACACTTTAAAGAGGTCTTTTGCAAAAGTGTTTTCAGCAGATGTGTAGAAATGAGAAAATATGACTCTGTGTTTTAGGTTTTAAAGATAGAAAAAGAAAAGCAGGATGTATTGCATCGTGAACACATGGACACCCTCCTGGGAAAGCAAAGCCGGGAACTGCAGGACCTGGGTGAGTCCATGAGTCAAGG
>NW_006921957.1:420531-421710 GCF_000298275.1 Orycteropus afer afer
CACTTGGTCTGGGTGGCTCATTATAGACTAAGAAATGATGGGTCACACCAGAGAGCACTTTGGCATGACAATTTGAAGGACAGGGACCACACAGGAATACAGAGCTGAGTGGTGTGAGCCTGGACACTTTTTTTGAGACTCAGGGTTCTTGAGGTTTGTAGACCATCATGAGTGAAAAAATAGGAGGAATGTCTTCTGTGTGTATCATGGCTCAGGTCAGGCACACCTTAGTCTTCAAAGTGACATCTTTGCTTCTTAACACTTGAAAGAGGTCTTTTGCAACAGATTTTCCCAGTACAATATGAAATCTGATTTCCTGACTGCCGCTTCCATAGCTGTTGACTGTGGATCCAAGTAAAATTAAATCTCTGACAACTTTAATCATTTCTCTCTTTATCATGATATTGCTTATTGGTCCAGTTGTGAAGATTTTCATTTTTTTCATGTTGAGGTATGATCCATACTGAAGCCTGTAGTCTTTGATCTTTATCAGTATTTCAAGTCATCCTCAGTTTCATCAAATGAGGTTGTGTCCTCCAATCCTCATGCCATGGTCTTCTTCAAATAGTCCAGCTTCTTGGATGATTTGCTCAGCATACAGATTGATTAAGTATGGAAAAAGATATAACCCCAATGATAACCTTCCTGATTTTAAACCATGAGTATCCCCTTGTTCTGTTTGAACAACAGCCTCTTGGTCTATGTACAGGTTCCTCAGGAGAACAATTAAGGGTTCTGATATTCCCATTTGTGGTAGTTAAGGTGATGTGTCAACTTGGCTGGGCCTGCTTGAGTGGCTGGGCAGCTGGTGCTAGCTACTTCCCATGATAAGACTGGCAATCACCTCCATGGTAAGATCTACCACAAGCAGCTGAGTAGCTGCTTTAGGCATGTGGTCTGCTTCCCATATGTAAGAAGCAGTTTTGGGAGTCGTCTCTAGCTTATGGCACCTTTGAAACCTACATGTAGCTGAGTCATTGTTCAGCAGCCTGCCATGCTCTGTCGATCTTAGGACTTTCAATGGACTTGAATCAGTGGCCTGCCGTATTATTTGGTAACATTGGGACTGTGCCTTTTCACTTGTTGATCTTGGGTTTTTTAGCCTCAGCAGCCAGCAGCTGAGTGAAGAAAGCCTCTAGCTTCAGTGGGCCAGGAGCAGGAAGCAGAGCTAAAGCCCAA
>NW_006921957.1:427580-455356 GCF_000298275.1 Orycteropus afer afer
CCAGGATCTCCCCCAGTGACTATAATGCATTTATTCTTTTGAGTCAATAGTGATATGTAACAAGGTTTAAACTCAGAACTTTCCTAGGGACCATCCCCCTAGTGTGCCATCTTGCTAACCTGGCCAGGCTTCTTTTACTTTTCAGCAACATCTACAAGACCAAGAACAGGAGTTTGCTAGACATTTTGGGCCATACCAAGTTTCTGTCTGGCAAGAGTCTGGTGAAACATGATAGGATAGAGAAAAGCCTTTCTCAGGAGACAAGTGAGCCAGTTTTAAAACCGTCTTGTCTCTCTTAACACCTCCAATCCCAACCCCAAACACTCAGTGCACAGATGATACATGCAGCCTCGGAAAAATCCCACAGTCAGTATGAGAGGAGAGTAATTGATTCAGATATAATCTAAAATAACTATTATGTGGGAGCAATATGCAAAGGAGAGTAATATCATAGTCACTTCCCAAACTCCACCAGATGGAGCTAGTTTTTCCAGCCTCTAGGCTCTAGACTTTTACCCACTCAGCACCAGTTATATTCCACATACTATCTGGGTGTTCACAGTGGTGAACAAAGAGCCATAGTCCCTGCATCAAAGAGCTTACAGGCTGGTAGAAGAATCTGTGGAACAAGCAGTTGTCTAGTGGTCAGGGACATGCAGACTTACCGTAGGAAATGATAGCTAAGAGCTGAAGAAAGAAGAGGAGACAGCTACATGAAGAGGGCTGAGGATGGGGAACAGCTGTGCACATCCAGCAGAACCTGCACAGTTGGGGAAGTAAAATTATTACAAGAGCTTGAGAGAGGTGTGAAGAGGGAAGGCAGCACTAACTCATGAAGAACACTGTAGACCTTGTTCAAGAGTCTAGACTTTATCCTAAAGACAAGAGTAAACCACAGAAAGCTTTTAAGTTGGGGTGATACACTCTGACTAGAGAATGGGAATGCACTGGAGGGAAGCATGGCCACAGAGAGGATGTTAGTTGTGGAGTTGGGACAGCAAGCCAGGCAAGGGATGGGGATGGCCTGGCAGTGCCTGTGGCATAGAAAGAAGTAGATGGATTCAAGAACAATTTGGGATGTAGAAAGGGCAGTATTGACTGCGCTAAGGAGACCAGTAAACCAAACTCACTGCCATCAAGTTGATTCCAACTCATTGCAACTCTATAGGACAGAATAGAACTACCACACGGGGTTTCCAAGGCTATAAATCTTTACTGAAGCAGATTGCCTCATCTTTCTCCCTCAGAGCAGCTGGTGGGTTCAAGCCACTGACCTTTTGGTTAACAGGCCAATGTTTTAACCATGGCACCACCAGAACTCCTTGGGCTAAAGAGATGAGGGCAGAATTAAAGAGTCATTCATTCATTCAAATATTTATTGAGCACCTACTATGCACCAGTGTGTGTTGTACATTGTTGTACATGTTCAGTGGTGAGCATGTTACATGAGGCTTCTATCCGTGGGGAACTTAAATCTAGTGGAAGAGACAATCAAGTAATTTCACATATAAATATAAAATTACAACTGACAAGTTCTGTGAAGGAAAGATACAGGAGGCCTAGATGTCAGTGTAAAGAAGACCAGAGGCAGAATAGGGCATGGCGGTGTAGGTAAGAGGGTGATTGAAGTGATGGAGCTTGAGGCCTAATCTGAGTAGAGAAAGAAAGGGAAATAGACAGATGGGAAGAAAGTGGAAAGGTCAAAGGACCTATTTCTAAATAATAGTTCTCATTCCTGTAATAACACTTGGTCTCCCGTTTCCTGTGATAGGCCTTCATGTTTTCATCTCATCCCAGCTTCCTTAGCACACAGATGTCCTGAACCCCTTCTCTCCTGACTTATCTATCTACCTCTCCCCCTCCTCTCTTTCTCCCCTCCCTCTCTTCTCTTTCTCACTTTCTCTCTTTCCAGGCACAGGAAGATGTCAGGAAGCAGCTGCGGGAGTTTGAAGAGACCAAGAAACAGATTGAAGAAGATGAAGACCGAGAAATCCAAGATATCAAAACCAAGTATGAGAAGAAGCTTCGGGATGAAAAGGAATCAAACCTGCGGCTCAAGGGAGAAACAGGGATCATGAGGAAAAAGGTACTAGGCTATCCTCTGAGAAGTCCTGGGATAGGCAAGGTCTGTACTGTAGAGAAAGCTGAGGATGGAGTAGACAGACAACAGAGCCCTCCGAAAGCAGGCCCACCCAGGTGGACAGCAGAGCTCCTGCCTGAAAGTCCTCCCCTCCAGGCAGGCAACAGGTTGGAAAACGAGTGCAGGGAGTATAGGTGTTTCCTCTGCACCTTCAGGCAGATAGACCCTTCACACATCCTCACATCCTCTGAAAGGGCAACCACAGACTTCTCATTCTCTTTCCTTTTCACAAGCATATTGATAGATGTTCTCTGGGCTTTCATGTACTGGCAAGTAGGATTTAGTCAAAGTTTTCAGAGAGAAACCTCCGATAGAAATAGAAGTAAGGTCTTCTGGAGATGAGATAGATAATAAAATCTCAGCCTGGTGGTGTCCTCTGGCTCTTGGTACAGGGAGTCATGGGTAGCTCCTCTCCTGACTCCATGAGTGGGAAAAGGAGTAGGAGTGAAGGATGTTTAGTTTACAAGATGGAGCGGATGTTCACCGACAGATGGGGGAGGATTCAGTTCACAGATCCTTGTAGAATTGATAATTTCCCCAAAGCATTTCGTTCTAGGGAGACAAAGTTCAAAGCAAGCCCATGTTCTTTTCTGCTAGAAATCACACTACCAGTAAGTCCAGAAGGCAATCACATGTTCCCTTCTTGGACATCACTAAAATGATTCATCAGCCAGAGCCCAATCTCTTTGACCTTGGTGGGGCGTGGACCCCCAGCCTTTCAAGATCTGGTGTGGCCATGGGAGATTTTGCTGCCCCTCTGGTTCCACTCAAGGAATTGCTCTCTAAAGCCTCTCCAGGCAGAGACAGTCTGTTCTCGTGTAAGTGGAATGAGACTGAATCTTACAGCATCTTACATCATCCACTTGCCTTCACAGATGACCTTTCTGGAAATTCCTGTACTGTCCCAGATTCGCTAAAAATCTACTCCTACAAACCCAGACATGTTGAATGCTTCAGTGTTTTCAGTTCATAGACATGTGGGGGGTGGGCTTCAGATTACGATTGGTCAATGAAGGGGAGCCCTTTTGAATTCACAGACAGTTGGGAGGAATGGAGATGAATTCAAAGACATTGTTGGTCTTTGCTATTGCCTTTGTACCTGTAGTTCAGCAGCCTGCAGAAGGAGATTGAAGAGCGAACCAATGACATTGAGCTCCTGAAGGGAGAGCAGGTAAAGCTGCAAGGAGTCATTAAGTCCCTGGAAAAGGACATTCAGGGCCTGAAGCGGGAGATCCAGGAAAGAGACGAGACAATTCAAGATAAGGTGAAGGCTCATCCTCTGCCCTCCCTACGCTGTAGCCTAGGGTGGACCCAGTCAATGAGGACAGATCTTAGGACAGGGAAGGTCCCTGGCTTCTCTGAACACATTTATTTAACTTGATGGGGGATGAACAGTCAGTGGGTGGTACAAACAGTTGAAGTGCACTCAGCTGATAACTGAAAGGTTGGAGGTCCAAGTTCAACAAGAGGCATTTAAGAAAGGACTGGTAACCTACTTCTGAAAAAATCAGCTATTGGAAACCCTATTTAACACAATTCTACCCTGACACACATGAGCTGGAATCGACTCAGTGGCAAGTGGTACTGGTACTGTGTGCTAGGCATTGGGCTAATGGCAATAAGCACATCACACTGAATTCTCCCGACAACCCAGGGGTGCCTGAGCAACCCAGTTTTAGAGCTCGGGAAACTAAGTTCTGAGTGGTTAAGTATCTTGCCCCAAATCATACACATCATAGTAACAGACTCAGAATGACAACCTAAGTGGACTGACTGCAAGGCCCACACCCTTCACTGCTCTAAGCATCCTAGGGTGATGAGTCCCCATGGACTAATGGCAGCATGCCTACCCCACTGCCCACATAGTGGTCAGAGAGGGACTGTCCTGTGGTTGTCCCATAACTACTGGATATCCAGCAAGCTGGCATCAGCAATACTCACTTTGCAGGATGCCCTTCTCACAAAACAGGACACAATACACCACATTTTGCAAGGCATACACTTCAATATTGAAAATTTAGCATCGTCCTGAAGAAATCTAGACTCCACCTCTTCCTTTCCATCCCCCTGCCTCTACTGCCTTCATTTCGGCAGAATTTACCAATGGTTCAGAGCACAGGCTTCAGCATCAGATCGTTAGGCCCCAGGGTAGGCTCATCCATTCACCAGCCGTAGAACTTTTGGACAGTTTTTCTATGCCTTTTTAGAGTGGGGATGACAACTATCTCAAAGGGGTCTTACAAGGATTAAATGGGGTAGTGTCTGGATGTAATTTCTGCATATAAGTGTCTATGTAGATATCTGGACATTTTTCTAGAAAAGGTACAAAACTCTCTTCAGAATCTTAAACTGGGGTTTCAACCAGAAAGAGGTCAAGGCTCCCTGACCTAGAAAAGAGCAACAGCCCCCCTAACCAGTCTTCCTGCCTGCCTTCCCACAGCCTACCTCTTCACCACCTCGCTGATCCATCCCCCATAGTTTGCCTGCTTGCAGACTTCATTATGTAACTCTCTCACTTCAAATCCTTTAGTGGGTCCCCATTGCCTGTAGCATGGGTCAGGAAACTTACTGTGAAGGGCTAGATGTGGTGTTTTAGGCTTTGCAGCCCCTATGGTCTCTGATACAACTAATCAACTCTGCCATTGTAATATAAATATAAATGAATGAGTGTGGCTACGTTTCAATACAAAAAAAAAAAAAAAACCCGAACTCACTGCCATTGAGTCGATTCTGACTCATAGCAACCCCCTTTGGGTTTCCAAGGCAGTAAATCTTTATGGAAGTAGATCACCCAGTCGTCCTTCTGCAGAGTGGCTGGTGGGTTTGAACCACCAGCTTTCTGGTGAGCAGTCAAATGCCTTAGGCATCCACCACCAGAGCTTCTACATTTCAACAGTTTTATTTAATTAAAAAACAAGAGGCAGATCAGATTTAGCCTAAGAGCTGTATTTGGCTGTAGTTTCCCAATCCCTGGGCTGTGGGATAAATGGCAAACTAAGTCAACATGCAAAACCCTTGCCTTCCTCCTTGAGAGCCCTACATCCCATTTCCCCCTATGAATGACCACTTTACACTCAAGCAAATTATTTTCAGCACCCTCAGCCCACACAGTACCTTCCATGCCTCTCCTTTTTATAACACTTACCGCTAAATGGTGTTATATTTGTTTACTCATCCACTTACTCAGAGTCTTTTCTCCTTGAGGGCATTGAATCTTAATACTTGGCAAAAGGGCTTCATACTATAAATGATAGATGGATGGAAAGACCGATGTTCCAATTACTATAGTCATGTAACAAATTACCCCAAAACTTAGTGATGATGAACAACTGTTTTATTATGCTCAGAGATTCTGTGCTTCTAGAATTTTATTTGGACAGGGTGTATATATAACAGGATGATTTATCTGCCTACTATGGTCTGTGGCTTCAGTTAGTTAGGAAGACTCTACTGGCTGGGGATCACTCAAACAGCTAGGGGCTAGAAGATCCACTTCTAAGGTGGCTTCTTCATTCACATGAATGCCACCTTGGCAGGGATGGCTAAGAAGCAGAATTCAGCTGGGACTGTCATTTCAGCTGCTGTCTTTAGTAACAAGTGAGCCATTAGTCCATCCAGATACAAGGGGAAGAATATTAAATCCCACCTTTTGATGGAGAAACAGAAAGGTCACATTATAGAAGAGCATGTGGGACAAAAGATATCAATGGGCCATCTTAGGAAAGCACCATCTGCCACAACCTATGTATGCATTGGAGTGAATGCTTCACAGTCCCTGGTACAGAAGCTGAAGAGTAAGTGCTATAGCCTCGTGGGGAGAGAGTCAGCATTTGTGTCCCCAGGGAGGAGAGAAGCCAGTGGACTCCTCAATCAGGAGAGTCCAGGATTTATGTCCTTTGCCCTAAAGGGATTCCATATACCAGGGCTATGTTCTGTCACTCACATCTCTCTCATCTCCCACCCACAACCCCCAGGAGAAGCGAATTTATGATCTGAAAAAGAAAAACCAGGAACTTGAGAAATTCAAGTTTGTCCTCGACTACAAAATAAAGGAGTTGAAAAAGCAAATAGAACCTCGTGAGAATGAAATCAAAGTGATGAAGGAACAGATTCAGGAGGTGAGAAGCCTCTGGGATCCTTTGTCTCCTTCTTGACTATCCCCTGCCGGCCTGTGGGGATGGAAGGCAGCTCTCCTCCCAGCCGCTCTACACTCTCAGATGTGTGCAGCCTTCACTCCACAGAGGGTGCTACAGGAAAAGCCATGGTCCACCCAGGAATTCAGCTGTGCAAAAGTTAAATGATGGGCTTGGGGCTGAGTGTGTAGGGTCTGGGCCCTTAAAACCACAGCTGTTGGGCCTTCCACCACCAGAGGGCAATGTGTACTCAGGCTATCTCACCAGAAAGCCTACCCCTCCTAGTTCAGCACTTTTCCTCAGACTGGAAATGTTGGCTGGGGCTCTTGTCAGGCCAAGGTGTTTGGGCTTCATCTTAAAAAGAATGGGAAGTCATCAAAGCCTCTTGAGCAGGAAAGTGATCTAATTAAGTGTATGTATTCTGGGAAGCAAACAGGATGGAGATAGAGAAGAAAGAGATTAGGAGCAAGAGCAGTTGGGCAAGGGCTTCTGAGAGTCCATTAGGGTACAAGTGCCTCTCTTGTGGATCTGTGCCCCATCACATTGCATTTCCTTATGCCCTATGTTTACCTGTCAGCCTCCTATTACTGGGCAGAGCAGCTGAGGGTGAGTCCATGGCTGGTCTAAAACAGAATTCTTAAATTCCGCCGCACACACCCCCACCCCCGCCGCAAAAAAAAAAAAAAAAAAAAAAAAAAAATTATTCCCCTTTCCCCAGTTTTCCATTTCTCAGTAAATAGTACTGTGATCCATCCACTTCCTTACTATGGAAATTCACAAGTCTTTCTGGAGTCTTCCCTTCCCTTCCCCTCCTGTATCCAAATTATTACCAAAACCTATCTACTCATTCTCTAAAAGATATCTCAGATCCAACTACTCCTGCCCTACTCTGCTAACATTACCTCAGTCTGAGCCTCTGTCATCTCTCATCTGGACTTGACTCCAGCCTGCAGTCTTGTCTCTGCATACAGGTTGGATGGAGCAAACCCTCTAATGGTACCCCATCCCACCTAGAATAAAACCTAAACTCCCTACCAAGGTCCTTGAGACCCTGCATGAGCCAGCTGCCCTTTGTCTTTCCAACATCATCCTAAAGCTTCCTCCTCCTCCTATAGCCCCACCTGCTTTCTGACAGTTCCCAGAACAAACCAAGCTCTTCCCACCTCAGGACCTCTGCGGTGCTATTCCCTCTACCTAAAAGGTTCTTCCCCCAGATTTTCATATGTCTAGCTTCTTTGCATCTTTCAGGTCTCAGCTCAGATGTCACGTTTATTTGTAGTTCACACTCATCAAGGGCAGAGTTTCTCAACCTGAGCACTTTTAATATTCTGGGGACCACGCTATCCAAAATAGGCTCCTGTCCCCACTTCCTACCCCCAGTCCATTATTCTTGAGTTGTTTGTGCTGAGCAAGGATAATAAGTAAAAGAGAAACAAAGAGCATTGATGGCCCAGCTCAAACTGGATACCTAAGAGCCGTGGTAGAACTCATCTGTGCAGGGAAGCCTTTTCTCTCAAGGCCCAGCAAAGAAGCCAAGTGGGGATCAGTCCAGTTCTCCTTGGCCTCTTGGAAGAAGAATGACATCCCCAGTGATGCTTCCCTCTGGGCCTTTTGCCATTTTCAAGTGACTTTAGGGCCCAAAAATGGTAGCCCAAGGAGACAAGAGAAAGAGCAGAGGCCCGTGAAGCCCTTTCACCCCACCCACCTGGAAGGTCGGCATGTTGCAGGCCCCTGAAAATCACTGCCCCATTTCTCCCTCCCCTTTTGACATAGTTATCATCTGGATTTAAAGTTGGGTCTGCTGTTTGCTGAAGTTCAGCTTGCTTTGAAGCCCAATGCACCAGAGGAATTATTCACCTTCCAGTCAGTAACAATGGCAACCAGGAGGTTGGTTTCCAGCAGGGATACAGCCACACCCTCCTAATCCAGTTGGTACCTACGCTGATACCTGGGCCAGGCTCCTGTTCTGGAGCTGCTGTCCTTGGGGCTTCCTCTGGTGACCCAGAGACACATTTGGCCCACCCTCTTGAGGGTCTCCTGTGAAGTTCCCCAAAAGGAAGCCTCATGTATAGAGCTGAGATGCTCTGTGAATGAAAGTATATATAAGACTTCCCTAATTCAGGTACCTCCCCATACATATACTTTTCCAGCTTTTTCTTCTTCTTCTTCTCATTCCTTTTTCTTTTTCTTTCTTCCCATCTTCCTTCCTTTCTTTCTTCCTCCCTTCCTTCCTTCCTTCTCTCTCGTTCTCTTTTTTATAATTATTGTAAAAAAAAAAAAAAACCAGCTTCTTTTTAATGCCTCATGGGTCCCTCTCTCCTTCCCAACACTAGAGTCTCCAGAACTTCGTTATTTTAGCTCACCCTCATTTATTTATTCTTTGAGTGCAGAGTTTCTCAAACTCAGCACTCTCAATATTCTAGGGTGGATCATTCTTTGTTGTGAGGGGCTGTTCTTGTAAGATCTTTCATAACATCCCTGGTCTGTACCCACAAGAAGACAGTAACAGCCCTCCCCAAAGTATGACAACAAAAATGTCTTCAGACATTGCCAAATGTCCCCTATGGATCAAAATCAGCCCTCCATTAAGAACCACTGAGTGTGATGAGGAAGAACAATGTGGAACAAAACTCAGAATCATTTGGAGAAAAAAAAAAAAGGCGGGGACCAGGTTTGCTGGTCCAATAGAGCCTGGTGGAACCACTGAGACTATGGCCCCTAGCTGCCCTTCAGGTCAGGAATTGAACCCACACCTGTGGTTTCCAGCCAAACAAAAGACAGGCTTATGAGCTGGACATTTACCTCAAGTAGATACACTCCTTGGAGAGAATAATCATGGGAGAAAGAACAATCATGGCCTGCTTATGCACAGGGAGACAGCTCAGGGGCAGGAGTGTATGGAGAGATGGACACTGGGAAGAGGTAACTATGGAGAGGAAGTGGGAGGGGAGCTGTTGCATTGTGGTAAACTGTGGTCAATGACATGAGACAAAGTGTATGTAAACTGCTGTATAGAAAGTGAATTTGCTCCGCAAATCTTCACCCAAATAACAATAAAAAAAAAAAAAAGAGCCACTGAATGTGATGAGTAACACGTGGAAAAGTAGATGGCATTGCCACACCAGGAAAGGGATGTTCATCCCCATATACTATGCTGGTCTCCTGGTTCTGTCAGCTACTCAAATTTGACATATTTCACAATTTTTCTATAAAACAGATTATTTTTAATCTCAGAGTGGCTTGAGGCTGAAAAAGAAAAAGGAGCAAAGGTAAAAAATACACTCCTGTATCACTTCCTTTATAAAACAAAAAAACCCAAATTCACTGCCATTGAGTAGATTCTGACTCATAGCAACCCTCATTGGGTTTCCAAGGCAGTATCACTAAGGAAGTAGATTGCCCAACCCTTTCCAAGGAGTGGTGGTGTGTTTGAACCGCCAGCCTTCTGGTCAGCAGTCAAGTGCGTTAGGCACGAGGCCACCAGAGCTCCTTATAGGACTAATCTAATCTGTCATTGCTGATTTTAAGATTGTAGAGAAGGATACAGTCAGTTGTTGACACTCAAATGTGGCCTTCAGGAACCCTGCACATTGAAGATGTCCCTTTTGTCTTCCCACTGCCATCCCTCAGTCTTGTTTTGTTGTTGTTGTTTGCTGTCGAGTCAGCCCCGACTCATAGTGACCCCTCCTTGGGTTTCCGAGGCAGTATCACTGTGGAAGTAGGATTGCCCAACCTTCCTTCCGAGGAGTGGCTAGGATACCTTAATGTCTTGCTGAGGCAGCTCCTGACTGGTCTTCCTGACTCCACTCTCACTCTGTCTGAGTAGATCTGTGCATCAGGCCCTCTAAGATGCAAATTAGTTGTTTAAAACCCTGCAATGGCTCCCTGAGTTTGCAAGATAAAAGCCAAACTTCTCACTTCACTGCCTTTTCCCTTGAGCCTTTCCCACTTGAGGAATGGGAGGAGGGGACCAACCTCCACCACCCCTCCTCCCATACTCAAGTGGGCTCTTTCTAAGGCCACCGGGAACCTCTTGTCTCCTGCAGAGCTACTAGGCTGCTCTGCTTTGATTCCTTTCTATGCACAGGCTCTTCTCTTTGTATGTTCTTGTTGTTATGTGCCATGGAGTTGACCAACTCATAACAACCTCTCCTTGGGTTTCCAAGGTGGTACACTACAGAAGTAGATTACCCAACCTTCCTTCCAAGGAGTGGCTGGTGGGTTTGAACTGCCAGACTTCTGGTTAGCAGTCAAGTGCCTTAGTCACTACACTACCAGAGCTCCCTCTCCTTGTATAAAACTCCTCTTTCCACATTGTCCACTAATACTTGTTCCCCCTACAAACCTGACTGAAGCATCCCTCATCTTCTTTTTTTTTTTTAATGGGTAAAATTGTCTTTATTTGCCAATGACATGTAGAAGATCTTAATGACTACAGAAAAAGAGTTATAAGAACTAATAAATGTTTAGCAAGGTTGCAAGAGACAAAGTCATTACATAAAAATCAATTGTATTCTATATACCAGGAAATAACAATTGGAAATGGCAATTTAAAAAATGATACTGTACACAGTAGCATCAAAAGTAAGAATTAGTTAGGGATAAAACACAGTTTGTTTATGTGAAGTGCATTTTCACCACTCATAGAGTCCAGGCAAGCAGGGATCATGTTTGTCTTGTTCACTGTTCTATAACCAGCACAAAGCACAGCACTTTATACCTGGTTGATGGTCAATAAATATTTATTGGATAAATGAATGAACTAATTAAGCCAGATAACTAATACAAACTTTCCATTTCAACTGACTGTTTTAGTCTTGTGTAAACTTAGCCTTTGTGAGCATCCCTCCTAACTGCCAATGTATAAAAAAACACTTCTTTGCTTTTGACAGGAATTAGATCAACTAAGGGCCTGCATGGGAGCTTTGGTAGCGTAGTGCCTGAGGCACTTGAATGCTAACCAGAAGGCTGGCGGTTCAAACCCACCAGCCACTCCTTGGAAGGAAGATGGGGCAATCTACTTCCGTAGTGATGCTGCCTCGGAAACCCAAGGAGGGGTCGCTATGAGTCTGGTCTGACTCAACGGCACATAACAACAACAACAACAAGGGCCTACATACAACTAATCTCATCTGAATCGGGAGCTCTAGTCGTCATTCACACCTCTTTGCTTAGTACAAATGCAGCAATTAATATAAATATATGTATATGTGTCTGTGTATATGTGTGTATGTCATTCAGAAGCTCTGGTGGCATAGTGCCTAAGCATTTGACTGTTAACCAGAAAGCTGGTGGTTCAAACCCACCAGCCACTCCTTGGAAGGAAGATGGGCAATCTCCTTCCATAGTGATACCATCTTGGAAATCCAAGGAGGGGTCACTATGAGTCGGATATGACTTGACAGCAGTGAGTTTTGTTTTGTTTTTTTATTTTTGGATACATCTTTCAGAAGCTCACTGAAATCCTCGTACCTTTAGTCTCTCTTTTTTTTCCTCCCTACTGAAGGTGGGACACTCTCCTCAGTTGTACTTTTTAAGATCTTTTTAAAACAATGAGGCTAAGATTTCTTCTTGGCTTCCTCTTCCCTATTTTATGTTTTTGATGAGGGTTGCCTACATGTTAGTCCCTCAAGATGTTGTGCTTGAGAATTGACTCTGCTGGCTCTTGGCCCTGGATGGTCAGGATTCACTCACAACTTCACAAAGTAGGCAAAGAAGGTGCTTCTCTAGAGAACACTCCCTCATGTAGAGTTGAGGTAACAGTATTTGGGATTTATCAATTCATTGGGAATTCAGGGAAACAAAGCAATTTATGTGGTGGAAGGGAGCTCTGGTAGCGTAGTGGCTAAGGCACTTGACTGCTAGCCAGAGGCTGGCGGTTCAAACGCACCAGCCACTCCTCAGAAGGAAGGTTGGGCAATCTATTTCCGTAGTGATACTGCCTCAGAAACCCAAGGAGGGGTCACTATGAGTCGGGTCTGACTTGACAGCACATGACAACAACAACAACAACAATGTGGTTGAAAAGAACATCATGTTTGGTAAAGTAGAAGATGAGCAAAACTGAGGAAACCCTCAGTGAGATGGACTGCATGGCAGCTGCAGCGGTGGACTCAAGCACACCAACGGTCCTGACGATGGCACAGGGACAGGCAGCATTTGGTTCTGTTCCATGAGACCATGACTCGGGGCTGCCTCAGCAGCAGCTAACAACAGCAACACAGTTGAAGAAGACAGAAAACTGAGAGGAAAGGTCTAAGCTGGTTATAGGCTAGCCATATAAACACGTGATCATGGGTTAACATAACAGGTGTGTGTGTGGCATATCAGGTCAGAGGGGAGGGTGACTAGGGCTTTTAAGATCACAAAAGAAGATGTTTCATTCCAGAAGACATGGTGGGAACTAGAAAAGAAATACCCTGGTACCTGGGAAATGTTCCAACCAAAAGATTAGAGTTCCCAAATATAATTCCATCCACTTAAGTTTCTTGTTCTTGACTCTTTTCCCTTGTTTTCTATAGATGGAAGCTGAGCTGGAGCGTTTCCATAAGCAGAATACGCAACTGGAGCTGAACATCGCAAAATTGTGGCAGAAATTAAGAGCCACTGATCAAGAGATGCGCAAAGAGAAACAGAAGGTGTGAGGATTTTCTGAGCCTGGCAGTTCCTGGATTCAGTATCTGGCACTTTCTGCACAGGGCAGCTGGCATGGAAGAGACAGAGCCAGCCCAGTGCAGAGATCCATTTCCCATTTTAATTCACACTCACTACTTGCTCACAGCCCTGCCTGATTTCAGGCCCATGCAGATTTACATGACTGGATCCATCTGACACTATGAAATGTCTTTGGAGGGTGAGAAGCCCTCTTTGTAAGAATGTTCAAAGCAGTTGGGCTCGTTGGCCTGGGAAAGAGCATACTCAGAAGGTCATTTGTAGTCTCTGGGTAAAGGCTTTGACTCCCAAAGAATTGCTGAGGCTCTGGTGGCACACTGTTTAAGGCATTTGGCTGCTAACCAAAAAGTCAGTGGTTGGAACCTACTGGCTGCTCAGTGAAGATTTACAGCCTTAGAAACCCAGTGGGAGTCACTATGAGTCAGAATCAACCTGATGGCAGTGAGTTTCCTTTTTGGAAAGGGACCTCAGAGTCCCTAGGTGCTGCAGAGAGGTAATGCACTCAGGTGCTAACCAAAAGGTTGCAGGATTGAGTCCATCCTGAAGCACCTCAGAAGACAGGCCTAGTAATGTACTTCCAAAAAATCCGCCATTGAAAACCCTGTGGAGCACAGCTCTACTCACACAATTGGAGTTGCCATGAGTCAGATCAATTCGATGGCAAAGGAACTAGAGAAGGACCTCAAAGATCATCTATGCTACTCTCTCTATGTGATGAATGAGGAAAGTAAGAGCAGAGAGATTAGGAGGGTAAGAAACTTCACCCAGGACCCATGCTGGTTAGTACATACAGAGCCAGTACAAAAAACTAGGTCTGGACCAGGGCTTGGTCAGCACCCTGTTTATTGAATCAGATTGAATTTTTCCATCCACCACATAAAGCATTAACTCTATTAGGTAATGCCAAAAGCTGCAGGGATCTTGCCCTCTACAGAGTAAGAGTATGGTAAGTGATTTGGGTCATGAACAAAATAATTAGAAAGCAAGGTAGAAAATGTTGGAGTATGTGTAAAGGTCTGTGGGAGGGAAGAGAAAGAAGAGGCTTTCTCTCAATCAGGTGTAGGAGCAGATGAGTGTTAGAGAAAGCATGATGGAAGAGAAGATCGAGACCAAGTTTACAGATGAATCAATCTGCCCAGTTTTGTGATCCCCCCCCCACTGTCTTAGTTTCTAGTGCTGCTGCTGTAACAGAAATACCACAAATGAATACCTTCAACAAACAGAAATTTTATTTTCTCACTCTTTAGGAGGCTAGAAGTCCAAATCCAGGGCGACAGATCAAAGGGAAGCACTCACTCTCTTTTCACTCTGGGGGAAAATCTTGTCTCAGGTTCTGTAATCCCAACATTCTTCAGTTCCTTGGCAGCCTCCATGTGGCACCTTTGTCCCATTTGTGCTTGTTTCTCTTTGGCTCTAATCTACTCTTTTTATATATCAAAAGTCAATAGGTTTAAGACATACCCTACACTGATACGGTCTCATTAATATAACAAACGTCTATTCCCAAATGGGATTATATCCACAGGTATAGGAGTTAGGATTCCAGCACATATGTTGGGGGATCACGATTCAGCCCACAACACCCACCAGCTCCCAGCAGTCCTCTTGACTGCCAGGAAGGGACCACCAAATGAGCTTATGAGAGGAACGTGGAAGCCTCGGCTCAGGGATTGGCAAGCCCATCTATCTTGGCTCAAAAAGGAATATGGGTGACCACTTGAACTTCCTTTCAGCATTTCAGTTCTGTGGTCCTGGGATAAATCTAAGACCAGGGAAGCAGTCTGAGTGGCCTCTCAAGAAGGAAGCACCATGTAAGATGTCCAGACCAGGTGCCCAGCCCAGGACAGGTCCACACAACATTTCGTGCCTCCACCTGTCAGCTGTGTGCTTGCCTTGGTCTCTATGCCCAGTATGGTCCCTGGTGGTCAGCTGTAAGTCCCAGATGAGCTGTCTCTTACCCCTTTCTGTTGCCATTCGCCTCTGCCTGTGGTCCTTGCCTCTGCACCTGGAGAAGGGCCTGTGGTACTGAGAAGTAAATGCCTCTGCTTGCAGGAGCGGGACTTGGAAGCTCTGGTTAAACGGTTTAAGACGGACCTGCACAACTGCGTGGCATACATCCAGGAGCCCCGGCTGCTGAAGGAGAAGGTCCGAGGTCTTTTTGAGAAGTATGTGCAGCGTGCAGATATGGTGAGTTCAGCCTCCTCTCCCCCATCTGTCTCTCTAGAGGTCTCACTCCTCACTGAATATGACCTGGGCCCCATCAGGTAGAGATCGCAGGACTGAACACAGACCTGCAGCAGGAGTATGCCCGGCAGCGAGAGCATCTGGAGAGGAACCTGGCCACGCTCAAGAAGAAGGTGGTCAAGGAGAGTGAGCTGCACCGCACCGACTACGTCCGCATCATGCAGGTACCTGCACAACTCCCCCTCACTGCCTCTGGAGCGGAGTCATCAGGGACCAGAGGGCATGTCCAGGGCCCCTCCCAAGCCACCCATCCTCAAGCCTTCTCAAGTATCCTAGCTTCCCCTAAAGCTTCTCTTTGGCTCCTCTTTTCCCTTCACCTTCCAGAGCTTTGTCCTGGCTGTGACCATGACCCTGAGCCCCACCAAGGGGGTTTTCTAGGCACATCCTTGCTCACTCCTTGCCCCCCCAGCACCTGTCCATGTTGCTTCCCTCTCATGTCATAGTCACCGCTGTATCGTGTTTCTGCCCTATCTTTAGCCAAAGCACTCCTGTGTCCTGCCTCACTCCTCTCATTGACCTTTGTTCTCTCGAGACCTTCGTCCATGTCACTTTAGCTCTCCTGAGTCATTCTTGCCCTGCTGTTCTCCTCTTTTTCTAACTCTATTTCACCTTACTTTGTTTTGCAGCCTTTTATGCTGCTATTCACATCATGTGATCCATTCTCTAAACACGCCTGTCTCCACCTGCCATATCTGACTTTTCTGGTGCTTCACATCTCTGTCCTCATCTCTTGGGACCAGAGCTAACCACACGCACCCTAAGAGTCAGCCTTGCTATTGGGTTTAATGAGATCTCCACACCCACCTACCAGAATCCTTCTGGGGCTGTTCACACAGCCTGACCCCATTGTTGCCTGCCTCCACTTAAGCATACTATCAGGATTGCCAGTCAAGATTCTTCTGCCAGATTTCAGTTTGGGTATCAGTATCAACTGAGGCAATTAATGTGAATTAATATCAAAAGAGAACATCAGCATCACATTTATAAGGCACATAGTAGTTTTTGGTAATGCCATAATTAAAATACTGGAATGGGGACAAGTGGCAGTTGGGTAGAAAGGAACCAGTTTCCAGCTTGGCCAGTCCACACACAGATAGGCAGAGCACACTGAGGCTCAGGTCAGATCAGGCACAGCTGGTCTCGTGCCATCTTAAATTAGCCCAAACCATCAAAGCAGTGCCTTGCTTCTGGGCCCTGAAAGCAAACAGAGACCCAGAGATAGTGGATCCAATTGGGGAGACCCTTGTGCACCAGTAGCTGACACACAGAGCCATTGCTGAAGGCCTCAAATCATCCCCCCTGCCAAATACAGAGCCAGCCCATAGAGGCTTTGGGGTACAGTAAGTTAGACAACAGGACTAGGAGCCACTGCAGAGCATGTGTCAGTGACATGGCTTAGCTGCCATCTGTGTCCTAGCACCAGAGCATAGGCCTTAGGGTCCTCCCAGGGGCTGGGTCCCTCTGTCCATGCCATGTAGACACCCAAAGCAAATGTGATTCCTGAGAGAAGAAGGAGAAGAAAACAAAGTGGAAGCCCACAGGCTAGCCAGAAAATGCAGACATGAGGATGCTCAAGGCAGGGACGTTTTGTCTCCCTTCTTTGTCTCCTCCAGATTCCAAAGGCTATAGGCCCACCCATGCTGGGCTGGTGTGGGGGGTTGGAGACAGACAGAGCAGAGGAGATCCAAGCAGCACTGCTGTCTAGCCCTACTGTTCACCGATGGCTGGGAGAGGAAGCCATTAAAAGGGAAGTCCCCAGAAGAATGTCTTCCAGAGCAGCAGTCTAAACCTGTGTACTGTAGAGCTCTGTCAGTCCATAGATGTGTCTTGGACAACTGCAGGGAGAGGGGACTTGAGAGGCAGGGCTCCGCATCCCCACTCCCTCAACCAGAGAGCCTCCTTGTTTCTTACACTGGGTTCTGGGTTTGCAAAAAGTTTGGGAAATTAACAGCAACAACAAACTTACAAAACCACTGTTCAGGGTGATTAAAAAAAAAAAGGTTTCCTCCTTTGATCTTAAAGGGCCAGTGCCAGGAAAGGTATCAGGGACCATGCAGGTAAGCCTGGGCTCAGAGCAAGTTCCCATCCAGGATGGTGGAGAGAGCATGGGCCCTGTCCCTGTGCAGACCTGGGTTTAGCTTGCCTCAGCCACTTCTTTGCCAGAAGACTTGGGTAACTTCTATAACTTCTCTGGGCACCACCCTCCCTACCTGTTAAATGGGGCTGAAAATACCAGCCACAGAGGGTTATGACAGGGTCTGGATAAGATAAGTAATGTAAAGTGTCAAGAATTGGCATACGACAGATCAACCCATTGCTGTTGAGTTGATTCCGACTCATGGTGACCTCGTGTGTATGAGAGTAGAACTGGGCTGCATAGTTTTCTTTTTAACTTTTTATTGTGATTTGAATGAAAGGTAACAGAACAAATTGGTTTTCTGTTCAATAATTCATACTGGAACCCCCAGGACCCTGACCCTTGTCACTCTTCAAGCCTGGAACTGAACTTATCCCCGTGGCTCAACTTTCAGCCACACAACAGACAGGCTCATAAGGGGAACAGCGACACCAGGGAGGTGCACACTCCTCCACAGGGTTTTCAGCAGCTGAGCTTTGGAAGTAGATCATCAGGTCTTTCTCCCTAGGTACCTCCGGGTGAACCCAAACAGCCAGCCTTTCATTAGCAACTGAGGACTTAACCATTTGTGCCACCTAAAGACTTGGTTTTTGGCCTTTGAATATGGGGACAGGATAAAACCAAAAACCAAACTCACTGCCATTGAGTTGGATCCAACTCATAGCGACCCCTCCTTGGGTTTCCTAGGCCATATCACTAGGGGAATAGATTGGCCAACCTTCCTTCCAAGGAGTGGCTGGTGGGTTTGAACCGCCAGCTTTTTGGTTAGCAGTCAAATGCCTAGTTCCGTTCCCTTTCTCTGAACTAAGGGACTACTCAAGAACGAGGCAGAAAGCCAGTGGAAGAGCTCAGACAGCCCCTCAGGGGTGTCATGGTATGAGCACATGGGGGAGGGGCAGCTCTGTAGGTCTGATTGTGGCAGGAGCTGGCTGAAGCTGGGCCTGCAGTTACCAGAACCCCAGCATTTTTGTCCAGAAGATTGAAGAGGGCCAGGGCAGACACATCATCTGAGAGAAACTCATTAGAAAATAACTGCCAAGACGAGGTCACTGTCTCATTGGTATATTCAGAAGGGAACGCCAGGCCTCCCCACTCAGGAATTGTTCAGCACACTTGCAGCTATGAAAATAAGGGTTGCTATGGAATACAGACATTTCACACACACATTTTATTCATTCAGTACACATTCCTTGTGGGCCTATTACATGCCAAACTCTGTGCCAGCCCTGGAGGTTTCCAAGATGAATACAGTAGTGTTTGGAGTCCCTGGGTGGTGCAAACAGTTAATGTGCTTGGATCCTAACCAAAAGCTGGAGGGTCACGTCTACCCAGAGAGGCCTCAGAAGAAAGACCTAGGGTTCCACTTCTAAAAAATCTGCCACTGACAGCCTGATGAGCACAGTTTTACTCTGATACACAAGGGTTGCCATGAGTTGGATTCAACTCAGTGGTGATGGCTACTTGTTACTACCCTCAAAGAGCTCATATTATGGAACTTGAAACAAATCCAAACAAGCACTGCCTAATACAATGTATCTACTGTCATACCCATCTCAGAAGTGGGGTTCAGTTATGCCTGGGGACTCATGGAAGAATTCTGAGGGAAAGTGGCATTTGAGCTGAGCCTTGAAGGGCAAGTAGAAGTAGTCATAGAACAGTTGGGGGAAGAGCCCTCCAGACAGAAGGATCAACCTGAGAAAAGGCAAAGATAGGAGGCCTATGGGATATTTGGAGAACCAGGAGTCGTCCTACCTGGCAGAGCATAGGAGCAGGGAGAGAGCCTCTGAAACAATAGGTACTTTAGGGTCAGTCATGTTGAAAAAGGGTTTTCTAAGGAGTTCTGGTAGCGTAGTGCCTAAGGCACTTGACTGCTAACCAGAAGGCTGGCGGTTCAAACCCACCAGCCACTCCTCCGAAGGAAGATGGGGCAATCTACTTCCACAGTAATCTGTCTCAGAAACCCAAGGAGGGATTGCTATGAGTCGAGTCTGACTCAGCGGTACATAACAACAACAACAATGGATTTGAGCTTGTGGGTAAAGACAAGAGAAAAGATGAGAGTAAAATATTGAAAAGTTTCAAGAATTCCTCACAGTCTTAAATGGTCAGCTGACTCTGTTCTTAGGTGTATAAGCAGAACTCTACCCTTACTTCTCTTACCTCCACCCACTCTCGAACTGCCATCTTTATTCTGCAGAGCCCCATCCCACTCATTCATTTCTGGGGGACACCTTTGTCTCTAGAATTCCTCTTCCTTCCACACAGACCCCATACTGGGAGACCTAGCCACATACAGGTACCAAGCAAGATCATTTTTATGCACTGAAACACAAAGGAATCTAACCTAGATGTCCTTATTTCTCCCACCTGCAGAAGGCAGACATCTCTTACCCAAATAAACTGTTAAGTCCCCAGGCCCTGCTAGTCACCTCTGTCAGTCTTTAACCTCATGTTTCCAAGGCAATGGCTGCTTTCCCTGTCTTCCCCTAATCCACTTTACCCCAACTTGGGGCACTGCTCAGGTTCATGCTTCACAGTGAGAGCTGAAACTTCACTGTCACGTTCAGCAATGCCAAGGAGTATAAATGTTATACACAGGTGTCACTCAAAGTTTTGTTTTTTTTTTTTAAGTATGTAAGGGTATTATCTTTGTTCTGAAAAGGTTAACTCGGTTGTTGTTGCTAGATGCCACTGAGTCAGGAGGGTCTCGTAGCGACCCTGTGTACAACAGAATGAAACACTGCCTGGTCCTGCACTACCCCCACAACCTTTGCTATGCTTGGAGCCCATCATTTCAGCCACCGTGTCAGTCCATCTCATTGAGAGTCTTCCTCTTTTTCACTGACCCTCTACTTTACCAAGCATGATGGCCTTCTCCAGGGACTGGTCCCTCCTGATACAAGGTCTCACCATCATCCTTTCTCAGGAACATTGTGGCTATACTTCTTCCAAGACAGATTTGTTCATTCTTCTGGCAGTCTGTGATATATTAAATACTCTTTGCCAACACTATAATTCAAAGGTATCAATTCTTCTTCAATCTTCCTTATTCATTGTCCAGCTTTCACATGCATATGAGGTAATTGAAAATACTGTGGCTTGTTGGATCAGGTGCACTGTAGGCCTCAAAGTGACATCTTTGCTTTTTAACACTATGAAAAGATCTTTTGCAGCAGATTTGCCCAATGCAATACATCGTTTGATTTCTTGAGTTCATGGACATTTGATTTCATTCACAACTTCTGTATTTTCTCCATTTATCCTGATGTTGCTTATTGGTCCAGTTGTGAGGATTTTGTTTTCTTTATGTTGAGATGTAATCCCTGCTGAAAGCTGTAGTCTTTGATCTTCATCAGTAAGTGAAGTGCTTCGAGTCCTCTTTGCTTTCAGCAAGCAAAGTTGTATCATCTGCATATTGCAGGTTGTTAATTAGTCTTCCTCCAATCCTGATGCCATGTTTTTCTTCATATAGTCCAGCTGCTCAGCTTATTTTTTCAACATACAGGCTGAAAAAATATGGTGAAAGGATTCAATCCTGACACACACCTTTTCTGACTTTAAACCGTGCATATCTCCTTGTTCTGTTCAAACGACTGCCTCTTGGTCTATGTACAGGTTCCACATGAGCACAATTAAGTGTTCTGGAATGCCCATTCTTCGTAGTATCATCCATCATTTGTTATGAGCCACACAGTCGAATACCTTTGCATAGTCAATAAAACACAAGTAAACCTCTTTCTGGTGTTCACTGCTTTCAGCCAAGATCCATCTGACATCAGCAATGATATCCCTGTTTCCATGTCCTTTTCTGAATCTGGCTTGAATTTCTAGCAGTTAGTTTCCTGTCGATATATTGCCGCAACTGTTTTTGAATTATATTCAGCCAAAACTTAACTTGCATGTAATATATAACTCAGTCAGTAGGGTGGATAAGCTGATAGGGAAATTAAAAAAAAAAAAAAAAACAGACTCACTGCCATGGAGCCATTTCCAACTCTTAGTGACCCCCATTGGGTTTCCAAGGCTATAAATCTTTATAGAAGTAGATCGTCCTATCTTCCTTCCGGTTAGCAGTCAAGTGCCTTATCCACGACACCACCAGAGCTCGCAGGAAAACCCCTCAGGAGGTGACTGCCAGGTTAGGGAATGTGAGAAGGGCTTGGGAGGGGAGAAGTTGTGATGTCAAAAGACATTTCAGAGTAGAAATGATGAGTAAAAGTGTCAGGTTAGTAATGACAGGAAGGTGGAAAGAGGAGCAGAGAAGGATTCCAGGATCACTCAGTTGTACAGTTAGGTATGTGGCGACATCGCTAAGTATGAGTTCCAGAAAATGCCACTGATGCACAGCTTCCAAGTCCACAGAATCTGTTGCCTGCTTTTTCCAGGCACACTGCCAGACATCGCCATATTCTTAAAGCTGTCAAATCAGATCAAGCCAGTAGGGGGAGCTCTAGGCATTTCCTTCTCTCTCTAACATGGATGTCTTTGTACATCTGCCACCGACAAGAGTCAATTCCTATCTGTGGCCCTGTGGCGTCGCTCTCAGTCAAGGGCAGTCCCAGACACCTCAGCTCAGTCTATACTTAACAAACTTTCTATATAAACTATGAGGCATTGGTGGTTCCTTGGTAGAATTCTCTCATTGTATGCGGGAGACCCAGAGTTGATTCTCAGCCAATGTACATCATCCACAGCCACCACCAGTTTCAGTGAAAGCTGTGTGTTGCTGTGATGCTGAACAGGTTTCAGCAGAGGTTCCAGACTGAAATGGACTAAGAAGGAAGGCCTGGTGATCAGCCAGTGAAAACCTTGTGGGTCACAACTATCCAACTGATCCCAGGGACCAAGCAGCATTTCAACCAGTTGTGCATGAGGTTAACCCATGAATTGGGGCTGACTCACAGCATCTAACAACAGCCATATAAACAGATCTAAGTGTCCCTGGCCAGTCTCTCTTACATACCCTGAAAACTGGCACTTCGTAGACCTCAGGCCAGGTTTCTGCTGTAGCAAAGTAGCCAGGTGGGAGTCTGGAGTTTGTAGGCTTGGAGGGGCTTTTGTAGGCCATCTTGACCAGGAAGGTCAGGAATAGAAGACTCAGCAAACCTGTTGTATTCACATTTTTAATTCACAAAGCCATTCAAAGTATATGCAGATGACCTCAGGGTGACCTCTGCACTCAGGACACAGACTAGCCTTGAAGACACTCTTTGGGAAACCCAACGTGTACCTGCTGAGGCTTCCTTGGCTGCTATTCTATGTGAGGTGTTGGAGTGGAGTTGATGTGAATGGAGACGAAACAGCAGAGTCTGGGAGGCAGCAGGCATGGAAGCACCAAGCACTCAGGGGACAGACACAGCTGGATTCAAATCCAACCTCTACCTCTATGCACTGCCTTGGTTTCCTCCTATGAAAATGAGTCTAATAATAACTCTCTCTTAAGGCTGTTGTGAGGACTGAATGAGGTAATGTATGCAAAACACTCGCTACTTGGCAGGGATCCAATCAATCCTTGCAGTTATGATTGCTCTTTTTCTTGTTGTTGTTGTTATCATCAAGCTTTCAGTGCCTCAAATTCTGCTTGCTTCCTCTTGGCTCCAGCCTGGAACCTCTTCCCTATATTCCATTTCCCCCAGGAGCCTTCCTCACACTGAGTTGGGTGTCCCTGCTTCAGGCACTTACAATTGGCACAGTACTTCTCTCTCATGGCATCTCTGCACATTGACTCCAAGCTGGACCTCCCATGCAGGCACAATGCCCAGGGCATAGGAGGCTTTCAGGAACTGGCTCTTAGGTGACTTTTTTTTTCTTTTTGAATGAATGAATGACGAGAACTAGGGAACTCAGACTGTGTTGAGTCATGGGCTTTGATCACACTCTAGTAAGGACTGAGTCATGCTCTGGAGGCCCAGTTAGGTAAGAAGGCACCATGGAGGTGTCAGAAGCTGGCAGTGGGTTCATAAACAGGCATTCATGCAAAAAGGTACCAGCGCTAGTGATGCCAATCATGATGACAAGGTTGTAGAAGGTTGGGAAGAAACCACAGCAGGGGCCCCACTTGGGCTCATCATAGTAGTAAAGGGAGAAATGCCAAGAACCTCAGGTTATTACACAAAGAGTAGTTACACATTGTCGCAGGAAGAATGAACACGAGATTCAGGGCAGACACAAAATCAATGAGTCAGGGACAAAATGGATGAGAATGACCAAGAAGAGGAAGTAATTGATGATATAAACTGAAGAGAACTGGGGAAATGATACTTTCAGTTTATAGTCTTTATTATGACGATGATGATTACATTGTTGAATGGGGCAGGAGTGAAGCTAAATGAGGTCAAGTAAAAGGAGAAGTGGAGGGAGACCCTGAATGGGCAAGTACCCCCGCTCATGAGTACCTTGTGCCTTTCCTAAGACATTCTTTTCTGGTTTCCCTACCCCACCCGTACCCCAGGGGTTCCTTATTAGTCAAGATCTTATCTTATTCAACAGGATATTGACTGCATTAGTTATTCATTTGTTTATCCATTCCACAAATCTTTATTGAGAACCTTTTTACATTCAAGGCAGAGTCCAATAAATATGTATTGAACTGACCATGTCCTCACATAAAGTTGATATGAAGAAATTCCAGGGGAGAGAAGGGACAAAGAACTTTACTGGAAAGGGAATGTGGGAGATTCATTACCAAGGCCTGGGTTAGTTAACAGGTAACAGATCAGTGGAGAAAACCTGCTGACTTTTAGAAAAACAAGCACAAAACTTAGACTGGAGAATGAGTAGCAGGCAATAATGATCGAGCATTTCATCAAAGTGGGAGAGATTTTTATTATTTTTATTGTAATGAAAATATACAGAACACAACATATGCCATCTCAATTTCTATACATATAATTCAGTGACACTGATTACATGCTTCAAGTTGTGGAACAATTCTCACCCTCCTTTTTGGAGTTGGTCCTCCCCCATTAACATAAACTCAGTGCCCCCCTAGGCAAAAACTCCCCTTCTCCCATTCCCTCCCACCCCTAAAACCAAATAACCAAACTCGCTGCCATCCAGTTGGATCCGACTCATAGCGACCCCTCCTCCCACTGCTAGTAATCTCTAATCTTCAATTTCTGTGTTTTAGCTTATTTCATATAAATGAAATCATACAATATTTACCCTTTTGTGCTGACTTGTTTCACTCAGCATGATGTCTTTGAGGTTCATCCTTGAACAGCATGCATCAGGACTTCATTTCTCTACTGAGAAGTACTGCACTATGTGTATATACTTTTTTGTTTATCCATTCATCTGTTGATGGACAGATGATTTTGTTGTTGTTGTTAATGTTGTTGTTAGTTGCCATCAAGTTGCTTCCAACTCACAGCAGTCCCATGTGTGCGGAGTAGAACTGCTCTGTAGGGTTTTCAAGTCTGTGACCTTTCAGAAGCAGATTGCCAGGCCTGTCTTCCGATTCGCCTCTGAATGGGTTCATCCTGCCAACCTTTTGGCTAGTAGGTGAGCACTTAACCCTTGGGACCATCCAAGGACACCTCTTTTTCCTCTTTTAAAATGAGAATTGCTGAAATTAAGTGATATACTGAAAATGTGAAGGTATACATCAGTACTTACGTAAAACGTTTTGGAGGGAAAGAATTGGCTGGGGTGGCTCTAGCTCTCGGCCTGAGCTCAGGCACAGGTATATCTTCATAGCTGAGAACTACCTGTCAAGGTTTAGTGAGACTAGTGCTTGGGATCATCTGATTCTCTGGGCTCTGACTCCACACTCACCACTGCCACGGTAACATCCAAGTGGAAGTGCAGTTTGTTCCTGGCACAGGTGACATAGCCTGCATTCTAGTATTCAGGTCCTTGAAGGCCTTCCTCCTCAAAGTGTAGTCTCACCCATGGACCACCAGCAGCATCACTTGGATGCTGGTTAAAAATGCTGACTCTCAAAGGGACTAGATTTTCTGGTCTGATGGAGCCAATGGAACCAATGAGACTATGGCCCTAGCTGCCCTTCAGGTCTGGAATTAGACTGCTAACCAGAAGGCTGGCAGTTCAAACCCACAAGCCACTCCTCGGAAGGAAGTTTGGGTGATCTACTTCCTTAGTGATACCGCCTCGGAAACCCAAGAAGGGGTCACTATGAGTTGGGTCCAACTCAACAGCAGTGACAGCCAGCCAGCCAGCCTGTGGCTTCCAGCCAAACAAAAGACAGACATGAGCTGAACATTTACATTAGGCAGATACACTCCTTGGAGAGATCAATCATGGGAGAATAGAAGGGTTGTGTTTGCATGGTAGACAGCTCAGGGGGCAGGAGTGTATGGGGGTGAAGGACACAGGGAAGAGATAACTATTGGGAGGAAGTGGGAGGGGAGCTGTTGCCTTGTGGTAAATTGTAGTCAATGTCATGAGACAAAGTGTATGTGAGCTGCTGTATGGAGAGTGAATTTGCTCTGTAAATTTTCACCCAAATCACAATAAAAATTAAAAAAAAAAAAAAAGCTGGCTCTCAGAACCTTCCCAGATCTACTGAATCAGCTGCATTTAAGATCCTTAGGCGACTCATTTGCACCGTGCATCATATGAAAAGTGCTGCTGTGAGTTCTACACACAAAGCTGGTGTTCTACAAGAAAAGTGGTTCTACAAGCAAAGTAGCCAGGCTCTTTGGGCCCATGGTGATAGGGAACCCCCACAGTGCCATTGTCAGTGCCCTCATGTCACGTGTGAAACGGAAGGTCATGATCTAAGAAGCAGGGAGAGAAGAGATTACTTGGTTCCAGAGTTCAGAGTCTGCACAACTTGGCCTCCAACAAACTCTTCATCTTCTCTCTTCTCTACTCTTTGTACTTCATGCAGTGATACAAAACTTCTGCAAGGCCCCCCACACATAAGCTGTGTCATACTTTTGTACCTTTGCTCCTGCTCTTCCTGTTGTCTGGGACACTGTTTTCCCTCTTCCTGGAAACTCCTTCAAGCCTCAGTCCAGGGGCCAATTCCCGGAATCCACCTGGGTCATTCAGATAGGACTCAGTACCTTTTCTCTGTGTCCCACTCTTCAATCACAGCAAGATGGCCTTCACTAACTGTGCCCAGAAACCCCACTACATAGTACACTCATCAATAGCAGGGGCTAGGCCTTACATTCTGAATTCCCCATTATGAGGATAGCATGTGGCATTTAGTTGGTACTCAATAAATATTGGATGAGTAAATGGATGGATATTTATCAGACACAAACAAGAATAATGAACTTCCGATGGATGAGGCAGATGTTCATTATACATTTACTTTTTGATGTTCCTCACCAACCTGCATGTTGCTGAGGACAGAAACCATATCTTATTTATATCTGCATCCCAAGGACCTAACAGGTACCCTATAAATGTATGTTCAGCAAATGAATAAAAAGAAGAAGAAGAAATAATTAAGTATAACACAGTCCTTAAGAGCTTAGAGCTCTGGAGCCAGACTGTTGAAGTTGGAATCCTGGCTCTGGCTCTGCTACTTGCTTGGTAAGTTACACAACCTCTCTGTGCCTCAGTTTCCTCCTCTGTAAAATTGTGATTGTAATACTATTTACCCATAGGGTTACTGTGATACTTAAAATACTATATGCATAGAAACTGCTTAGAAAAATGTAGTTGCCACTGATTTTGGAAAGAACGTGGATGGATGAGAATGGGGCAGCTGTTTGTATCTTACTTCACCACGGTCCACCTGAAGGCAAGTTAGCTGGTACCCCAAGAGGCTGAACCACGAGCTGGGATAAACACTGAGGCCCCAATCGAGGAACTAGAGTTAATCTCAGCCCAGGCCCAACACCATACATTCCCCACAGGCCCTGTGCCCACAGCTTTCATCCAGACGCTCTTTCTTCATTTTTTTTTTTTTTTCCTGCAGGAAAATGTCTCCCTGATCAAGGAGATTAATGAGCTCCGCAGGGAGCTGAAGCTCACCCGCTCCCAAGTCTATGACCTTGAAGCAGCCCTGAAATTGGCCAAGAAAATCCGACCACAAGAGGCTCCAGAGACAGGTAACTACGGGCCAGGTCTCCCTTTGGCTTCCAATGCTGCTTCTCCTAAGCTTCCTCCTGTGCCTGGTCACATCCACCCATGACCTTCTGTGAGCCTCTCCATGCCGCATGCCTTCTCTCCAAAAGCATCCGCGAGACTCTTACTATATACCAACACTTACAGGTCCACAATTCCTGTCCAGAATCCTTGGGGATGTGCTGTGATTCCAAAATCAGAATTTTTAAGATTTTAGAAAGAGCATCAAGCAAAAAAAACCAAACTCGCTGCTGTAGAGTCAGATCCGACGCATAGCGACCCCTCCTTGGGTTTCCAAGGTGGTATCACTATGAAAGTAGATTGCCCAACCTTCCTTCCGAGGAGTGGCTGGTGGGTTTGAACCGCCAGCCTTCCGGTTAGCAGTCAAGTGCCTTAGCCATTA
>NW_006921957.1:455592-462187 GCF_000298275.1 Orycteropus afer afer
GGGGCCGACTCGACGGCACATAACAATTTGTCTATCTGTCTGTATATCTGTCTACATAGTATATAACATAACATCCCCAGAGGGGTCTGGGGCAGTGCCCTGATAACAAACACATTAGTATTTCTGCAGTGAAACATAGGAATATTCACACTAAGTGGAATAGATAGATAGATAGATGCCATTAAGTTGACTCTAACTCATGGTGACCTTATGTACAACAAAACAAAACGCTGCCCGGTCCTGAGTCATCCTCACGATCACTGATGTTTTCAAGTCCATCATTGCAGCTGGTGTGCCAATCCATTTCACCAAGTGTCCATCTCATCCTCATTGGCCTTCTACTTCACTGAACATGACATCCTCTTCCGGGATTTATCCATCCTGATGTTATGTCCAAAGCAAGCTAGTAGGACAGTGTTCTTTTGTGATCCATAATGTTTTCATTGGCTAATTTTTAGAAGTAGGTCACCAGGGCTTTCTCACTAGTCTTTTTTAGTCTGGGAGTACCACTGAAACCTGTCCCTGTGTGGCCCTGCTAGTATTTGAAATACCAGTGGCAAAGTTTCCAGCGTCATAGAAACATGCAAGTCACCACAGTAAGACAAACTGGCAGGCAGGCGGTGAAGTGGAATAAGGAAAGACTAATAAAATCTTTATGAGTTTAAAAATCCTTTACATTTTTAGAGCTTTTTGCACTTTAGGATTATGAGTAAGAGATAGTGGATTTATACAGTTAAATTGAACACAAAAAGAAACATCAGAAACTATTTAAAAGGAGATGGGTATGAATTGCATAAGAAATATGAAATGAGTCACTGTAATTATATCCTCAAGTTCTTCTGAATTTCTGATAGCCAAGGCAAAAGGAAAATACAGAAATATGCTACGTTATATAGTTCTTACTGTTTGGTAAAGGGAACCTTTCCCTGGCACTAAATTCTATGAGAAATTCATTGCAAGGATGCTTACCAAAGGGATATTAAATAACATAATGGACAGTCTTTAATATCAGTTGCTCAGACAATAAGGGAACATTCTTTAGGAGTCCATTTCTTACCTGGACAGGAAATAAAACTGGTACAGGTCAGTTTTATGTAGATTTGGCCTGCACTCTGGTACTCAAACTCTCGAGGCCCTTGCTACTCAGTGTGGTCTGGCCCACCGACCAGGAGCAGCATCACCTGGGAGCCGGTTAGAAATGCAGACTCTCAGGGCCTGCCCCATACCTGCTGGGGTTGTAGGCCCACTTTTCCAGGTAGCCAAGTTCCCCAAGCAACTTTTGGGGGAAATCAAGCCAGCATGGTTCAAGTATACTGTTTTCTGATGGTTTATATACAGGAATAAAGCTTAGAGACCTTGATCAACTGAAACATTTTATGACTACAAATTGAGTTGTTTTTTCAAATATCAGTTGTCTCATGTAAGATATTATCATTGGGGGAAGTTGGTTGAAGGGTATGCAGGAACTCTGTGCTATTTTGCAACTTCTGGTAACTCTTAAAGCTATTTCAAAATGATATATATAGAGAAAGAGCCCTGATGGTGCAGTGGTTAAGTGCTCTGTTGTTAGCCAAAAGGTCAGTGGTTCAAAGAACCCACCAACTGCTTCTCAAGAGAAAGGTGAGGCAGTCTGCTTTTGTAAAGATTACAGCCTTGGAAACTCTCTGGGGACAGTTCTGCTCTGATCTAGAAGGTCACCATGAGTTGGAATTGACAATATGCAACACACAACACACACACACATTTTTAAATTTTATATATATATATATATATATATATTGTCTCTTGTGCCCTTTTGGTTAGAATTGAAGAAAAGTTGAGACAAAAGAAAACCTCACAAGCATTACCGAAAGTGACAATATTAGGTTAAAGAACTGACATGAGTATCTCATGTGTTATGAAGGCTGAAATACTTGACTCTCTTGGAGGTAAAGCAATTTTCTCTTGGAGAAGCACAAATGTGCCTGTGAACAATTGCAAAACTTCTCTTTAAAAACAAGTTTAAATCTGCCCGGGCATCCTACCAAAAATACTCCATTGCATCCTGTAAAAATGGCACGGGAAGTTGTCTGAGCTCCTCTCACTTCGCAAGGAGGGAGAAGGATCAAGATCGATAGCCCAAGGCAGATCCCAATGAGGCAGAAGTCAGACATGCCTCTACCCTCCAACCTTCTTACCAGTTCTGACACCAACTGTTCTCCCACTCCACTCTCTGTTTCTCTCCTGAGTTTGATAATTCCTTGCAGTGGGCTCACAGAACTCACAGACAGTACTTAAAATTTTGGGGTTTAGTAGGAAAGTAACAGGATCAGAAATGACTCAGGATACAGTTCTTCAGTCAGGGTAGCCTCTTCTCAGTAGTGCCCGCAAGCATACTTCTCTGCAGCCCCACAGTCCTTTGGCCTCTGCTCTGCTCTGGCAAGTGTTAAAGAGCTCTTTTAGCTCTGCCAATAAGCGCCTAGAGGCACCCCATTCCACCAGTAAGCCTCAGCCAGGAAGGACTAAGCTCTAGCTCCATGGGTCGGCAAACCTAGCTCCACTAAGTATCTGGAGGCACCCCACCCTGCCAGCAAACCTCTTGCCCATGGGTCCAAAGGTCCACTGTGCCATCTCCTGTCTATCTTCTGGTTCTGCTGCCACCATTTCTCTCCCACTGCTGCTTGTCATCTCTCATTCTCTCCAGTGTTACTGTTCTCTATCTCCTGGATCTAGCAAGTTCCCAGCATAGGAACCCTGGGATGTACTCTGCTTCTGTCTCTTCTTGGTGGTAGTCAGGTCCCTGCCCTTCCCCACCACCTCTGGGATGGCTCATTTTAAGCCTAGTCGGATGGCAAAACTGACCAATCCCCACATTAGGGTTCCATATACCTTATTTTCATGGTCTCACCTCCTCAAGGGTGCCATACACTTTATATTATTAGCAAGCTATCCAATCCCCTTGGTGGGCCACAAGCACCTTATATTTGCATAGTCCTATGCAGTCATTTGGCAGGAGTTACAAACACTTGGCTTGTTGTTACTGTTTTGGGGTGCCATTAAGTCAGTTTTGACTCATAGCGACCCTATGCACAACAGAACCAAACACTTCCCGGGCCTGCACCACCCTAAAAGTCCTTGCTGTGCTTGAGCCCGTCATTGCAGCCACTGTGCCAGTCCGTCTCCTTGAGGGTCTTCCCCCTTTTTGCTGATGCTCTGCTTTACTAAGCATGATTACTTTTTCTAGGGACTGGTCCCTTCTGACAACATGACCAGAGTACACAAGACAAATTCTGGCTGTTCTTGCTTATAAGGAGCATTCTGGCTGCACTTCTTCAAGACAGATTTGCTCAATCTACTGGCAGCGCATGGTGTTTTCAATATTCTTTGCCAACACCACTTTTTAAATGCATCAACTCTTCTTTGGTCATCCTTATTCATTGTCTAGCTTTCACATGCATATGAGGCCATTGAAAATACCATAGCTTGGGTCAGGTACACCTTAGCTTCAAAGTGATATCTTTGTTATTTAACACTTTAAAGAGGTTTTTTTGCAACAGATGCCCAGTGCAGTACGTCATCTGGTTTCTTCACTGCTGCTTCCATGGGTGTTGATTGTGGATCCAAGTAGAATGAAATCCTTGACAACTTTAATTTTTTCTCCAAGACTATGGCTAGAAGGACCATATTAAGTCACTGCACTGCAAACCCTTTTCAGGGTGCTGTAGTATATAATCAGGTATTTTTTATTACTATTATGGAAATTTTCATATGCAAAAATAGGAAGAAAAGTCTAATGAATTCCTATTCATCTATCCCCCAACACAGGGCAGCCAGGACAGTGCTGCCCTGACTAGTGTGGGGAATAGAAGAATGGGCAGCCTGCACTGGATAGGCCTCCGGGCAAGCAGACTGGGATTCAGGAGAGGGCCAGGCTGAGGTCACACTCAGCAATTTGTCTTATGCTGAAATGTGTCTGTTCATTTTTCCGTCTCTCTGCTGGACAGTGAAATGTTGTATCTCCTTAGACCTAGCTTCTGGGATTCAGAATGTCTACCTCAGAGTAGGTGCTCCGTGACTGAGAGAGGAGGGAGGGGGACAGGTCCGACGAGCAGGCCCACATTAGTTTAACTCTGTACCTCACAGAACCCAGCAAGGACATACCTGGCGCCGCTCCTCCTACCGTACGACTGAGTGAGCAAGAAGAGACTGGGAGAATCATTGAAATGCAGCGCCTGGAGATCCAGCGTCTCCGAGACCAGATCCAGGAGCAAGAACAGGTCCCGGGGTTGCACCCTGTCGCCGCAGTTCGGCTTCCTTCCCTCCTCGAATCAGAGGTGAACTTCGAGGTGAACTAACCCCCTCTGGTGGGTCATCCTCAGCCTCTGGCCACAGCCAAAAGAAACACTGTGAGTCCACCACGTGCCGCCCCCGGGCCAGGCTCTGGGCTGGAGTCTCTGCAGCACTGACCGCACTCTTTCTCCCTGCCCTGGAGAATTTGGGACACAGCAAATTAAAGGTGCTTGCCCACAATGGTGTCCTCTCTGCTTACCAGGGAGCTGGGAGTGGGGAGAAAGGAAAGAGGAGAGCTGAGGGAGGACTTGGGGGCAGAGGCTCCAGTTCATCCAAAGCTACTGCTGCTTGTCCGTGTCCAGACTCAGGGCTGGCCAGTCATCACAAAGATCACACCAGACTTTGCAGCTCGCCTGCGCTTCCTCTCTCCTCTGGGCCTTAAGGACTGCCTGTTTCCATCTTAAATAGCACCACCTGCTGCTTCCAACCTGGCTTTCTGCTCTGCCGGGTAAGTCAAGATCCATCGGACAGAGCCTCCTGCATTGTCTTCTCCTGTGTCAAACATTACGGGGTTTCCTATGGACTTGATGGAGCTCAGGTAGCGTAGTGCCTAAGGCACTTGACTGCTAACCAGAAGGCTGGCGGTTCAAACCCACCAGCCACTCCTCCAAAGGAAGATGGGGCAATCTACTTCCATAGTGATCTGTCTCAGAAACCCAAGGAGGGATTGCTATGAGTCGAGTCCGACTTGGCGGCACATAACAACAACAATGGATTTGAGCTTGTGGGTAAAGACAAGGGAAAAGATGAGAGTAAAATATTAAAAAGTTTCAAGAATTCCTCACAGTCTTAAATGGTCAGCTGACTCTGTTCTTAGGTGTTTAAGCAGAACTCTACCCTTACTTCTCTTACCTCCACCCACTCTCGAACTGCAATCTTTATTCTGCAGAGCCCCATCCCACGCATTCATTTCTGGGGGACACCTTTGTCTCTAGAATTCCTCTTCTTTCCACACAGGCCCCATACTGGGAGACCTAGCCACATACAGGTACCAAGCAAGATCGTTTTTATGCACTGAATCACAAAGGAATGTAACCTAGATGTCCCTATTTCTCCCACCTGCAAAAGGCAGACATCTCTTACCCAAATAAACTATTAAGTCCCCAGGCCCTGCTAGTCACCTCTGTAGGTCTTTAACCTCATGTTTCTAAAGCAATGGCTGCTTTCCCTGTCTTCCCCTAATCCACTTTACCCCAACTCAGGGCACTGCTCAGGCTCATTCTTTATAGTGAGAGCTGAAACTTCACTGTCACGTTTAGCAAGGCTCTCCTGAAGGCTGGGGGTGACAGAAGGAAGATCTACTGCAGAGCCCATAAAACAAAGTGCCCTTAGGTTCTGCACAGGCCTTACTCTCCTTAGAACTATCTTCCCACCCTCAAGCCTGCACATTGTAGCAGGCCTAGCTTACTCTCTCTCATCTTTACACACAAGTCAAATCCACAAGAAACCTCATTATATTTCATATTGTTGTTGGTAGGTGCCGTGAAGTAGGAGAAGACAATCCCCTTCATACCAGCATGTTTCTCCCCTACTCTCAGCCACAGAGATAGCACTTCCTAACATCATGGCATCATGCACAGTGGCCACAATGGACTCAAGCGTATCTGCTCATGAAGATGCTGCAGGACCAAGCAGTGTTTCATCTGCTGTCCATAGGCTCCAATGCATCAAAAGCAGTGAATTCCTGGCCCTCCAGAAAGTTTCCTCCACACTCCCTTTTCATCTTCCTCCCCTTTGCTTGGTTAACTTTTACCAGTTTTAACCCAGAAGAGATAGATGTGCTCTTCTAGGGTTCAAACACCTCCATTCCTAACTAGGACCGTGACTTTAGCGTTGCACAAGAACTGACTCACAATTATGTTGGAGAGGTTAGTAGGGCCCAATCATGCACAGCCTTGAAGGTACATTAAAGATATGGGACTGTCTTTAGGTTATAACTAAACCACTCCCCATGTTTTCCAAGCTCTTGCCACACTGGCTTCCTTTCCTAGAAAAGGCCAAGCTCTTTCCTGGCCTTTTGCAAGGTCTTCCCATGCACTGTTCTCTGCCCTTGTACTTCACTTAAGCAACTCTAATCCTTAACTTTTAACACCTGTTGTTGTTGTTGTTGTTATGTGCCATCGAGTCGGCCCCGACTCATAGCGACCCCTCCTTGGGTTTCCGAGGCAGCATCACTACAGAAGTAGGATTGCCCAACCTTCCTTCCGAGGAGTGGCTGGTGGGTTTGAACCATCAGCCGTCTGGTTAGCAGGCAAGTGTCTTAACC
>NW_006921957.1:462322-465399 GCF_000298275.1 Orycteropus afer afer
ATCTACTATATTGTTTTTCTTTATAACCTTCACTATAATTTGTAAGTGTGTAATTATTTCATTGTTTAATGTCTGACTCTCCCACTAGGCATCCAATTCCATGGGCAAAAGCTATGTTGGCTTTTAAAGTTCACTCAGGTATCTCTCTATGTGGAGAATTGAGGGAACCCAATAGTGGAGGCAGGGAGACCCTTTAGGAGGATACTGTGGCTGTCCAGATGTAAGAGTACAATGGCTTTAACTGCAATGATAGCAGTGGAGATGCAGAGAAGTGAATCCCTCCAAGTTGAAAGACTGATGAGACTTAGCCAAATGAAGGGAGAGACAGGATGACCTGGGAAGAAGAAAAGTGCAGAGGAAACTTTCTGGAGGACCAGAAAGAAATCCACTGTGACAAAAAATGTTAAAATGTTGTGGTAATTAGTTAATGATGTGTGATGATAGCCATCAAGTTGGCTCCAACTCATGGTGACCTGTGTACAACACAATGAAAGACTGCCTGGTCCTGCAGCATCTTCATGATCATTGGTACGCTCAAGTTCATTGTTGCACCCACTGTGAATTGTGAGTGCCAGCCTAGTGGGCTCATCAAAACAACTCAGAAAACTCACTGCTATCAGGTCGATTTGACTCATAGCAACCTCTCCTTGTGTTTCCAAGGTGGTATCTCTATGGAAGTAGATTGCCCAATCTTCTTCCAAGGAGTGGCTGGTGGGTTTGAACCACCAGCCTTCTGGCTAGCAATCAAAACCTTAAACACTACACCACCAGGGGCTCATCATCCAGCACTATAACAAACGCAACACACTGCCATGGAGTTGGATCTGACATAGTGACCCCTCCTTGGGTTTCCAAGGCGGTATCACTAGGGAAGTAGATTGCCCAACCTTCCTTCTGAGGAGTGGCTGATGGGTTTGAACCACTAGCCTTCTGGTTAGCAGTCAAATGCCTTAGGTACTACACCACCAGAGCTCCTATCCAGCACTATATCAGACAGCATTTGGTTGTGATCCATAGAGTTTTCATTGGCTAATTTTCAGATGTAGATCACCAGGCATTTCTTCCTAGTCTGCCTTAGTCTTGAAGCTGCCCATCATGGGGTGACCCTGCTGGTATTTGAAATACCAGTTGCATAGCTTCCAGTATCCTAGCACTATGCAAGCCTCCACAGTACAGCAAACTGACAAATGGGCGGTGGTGATAAAATGTAGAAACTTTAAATAACAGATGTTTCAATTTAAAAATATCTTAGAGTCAAAGACAAGGTTGTAGTCACTTCTTGGTCACAGCCAGCTACCCAGAAGGACCGAATAGTTGAACCAGTGGGCTCAGGACCATAGTTGCAGGGGACATCAAGCTCAATTGGCATAACATACTACACAAAACATTGTTCTACCTCCTACTTCGGCGAGTAGCAACTGGGATCTTAAAAGCTTGCAAGCAGCCATCTAGACACAATGATGGGTCTCTCCTCATCCAGATCAAAGAAGAATGAAGAAAACCAAAGATTCATGGAAACAATTAGTCCTAGCGACTGGTACACCATGTGATCCTCAGCCTATATGATTATGAGACCAGAAGAACTAGATGGTGCCTAGCTACCATTGTCAACCACTTGGAGGGGGATCTCTGTAGGAGATCCTGGATAGAGTAGGAGAACAATGTGGAACAAAACTCAAAATCATTTGGAAAAGGGGGGGGGAGGAGAGAGACCAGGTTTGCTGGTCTGATGGGGCCTGGTGGACCCACTGAGACTATGGCCCCTATCTGCCCTTCAGGTCTGGAATTGAACCCACACCTGTGGCTTACAGCCAAAGATAAGCATATGAGGTGAACATTTACCTGAGGTAGATACACTCCTTGGATAGAATAATCATGGGAGAAAGAAGGGCTATTTATGCACAGGGAGACAGCTCAGGGGGCAAGAGTGTGTGGAGGGATGGACACAGGAAAGAGGTAACTATTGGGAGGAAGTGGGAGAGAAGCTGTTGCATTGGGGTAGATTGTAGTCAATGTCATGAGACAAAGTGTATGCAAACTTCTGTATGTAAAGTGAATTTGCTCTGTAAATTTTCACCCAAATCACACACACACACACACACACACAAACCTGCAAGCAGCTATCCAAGGCACAGTAGTTGATCTCTATCTTCCTGGAGCCAAAGATGAAGGAGAGTCAGGAATCTGAGAGGAAATGAAATGTGTGGTGTGGTAGTTAAATTTGTAAGTCAACTTGGCTGGTCCTGGTTGAGTGGCTGGGCAGCTGGTGGTAGTTAATCCCCATGATGAGACTGGCAATCACCTCCATGGAGGGATCTACCACAAGCAGATGAGTAGCTGCCTTTGGAATGTGGTCTGCTTCCTGGATATAAGGAGAAGCCTTGGGGATAGTTGCTAGCTTATGGCACGTAGATGTGTCACTGTTCAGCAGCCTGCCATGCTCTACTGACCTTGGTACTTACAATGGACTTGAATTAATGGCCTGCTGTGTGGTTTGGTAACAGTGCCATTTTATTGTTGACTTTGAGCTTATTATCCTCAGCAGCCAGTAGCTGCCTGAGTGAAAAGATGCCTCTAGCTTCAGTGGGCCAGAAGCAAGAGGCTGAATTGAAGCCTAAGGTTGAGGGGCTTTCACACAGCCCCTAGAACCTGGCACTTTGAACGTGGACTTCTAGCCTCCTGAACTGGGACTTCTAGCCCAAACAAACTCCTGTTTGTTCAGCAAAAAAAAAAAAAAAAAAGTAGGTATTATTACTGTAGTTAGTTGAGTCTGAATCTCATTCTGAATTCTTGACCTAGAGGAGTTCACAAGCTAGTGGTTAAGGCAGACAAAAAATTAAATAATTGTGTTTATTTTACACATAATATTTAATTGAGCATACTCTAAACATAACTATATAAAGTGTTAAATAAATGATGAATAAATATAAATATACATACATATGTGCATATATAAACATATATATATATATATATATATTGTTGTTGTTGTTGTTATGTGCCGTCGAGTCAGCCCTGACTCATAGCGACCCCTCCTTGGGTTTCCGAGGCAGTATCACTACGGAAGTAGGATTGCC
>NW_006921957.1:465554-491966 GCF_000298275.1 Orycteropus afer afer
AGAGTCAAGACATAACCTTTCACCCACAAAGGGGATCTTAGTTTTCAGATGATGAAACCAAAACTAAAGACGAGAAAAGTAGCATGCACATAGTCACACAGGCAGGGCCAAGGTTGCAGTCCAGCTTGTCCAATGGACTCCAAAGCCCATGATCTTCTGCAAAGATGTCCAAACAGAACACCATAGGCCATGGGGTGGGGCTACAGCAATGTGACACTTGGAGAGTCTAAACTAGAAAAAGTCAAAGGAACTGAAAACTCCCAAGTTAACCTGTGCAAGTGACAGATTGCCGTACAGCTAGTTAAGAGGAAGAGAAGGTGGCCCAGGCCAAGGGAGAACCCCATCGCAACAGAACCTGGGCCAGCAGGTCAACAGAATATTTCCTGGTTGCACACAGGTGAGCATAGCTCCTTGCCAGTGACACAGGGGCCAGCAGAGTAATCTTATTTTCCCTCCTCATGTTCTGCCTTCGGTGGTCCTATGTCAAACTGTTGGGTGACATTGGTTCTCTGGCTACTGCATCTAAGACCTTTCTCCACTCTGCTTATCCTCATTCCATAGGGAACCTGGAGGCACTCAGGTACCACCCCCTCCTTCAGGATCTCTTCAGCCAGTTGATTCCTCATTGATGGAGTAGGCCTGGCACTCACCTCCTCCTGCAGCAGCCTGACATGCTCTGCCTCAGGGTCCCATTGGTCACCCACATAGCTGGTATTGGCACATGGGCTCAACTCTAGCTCTTGTGGTTGTAGCCCATTGGTGGGATTCAGGGATTGATTCAATTCTGGTGTGGCAGCTAAGTGTCATCACGGAGGCTGTGCCATCCTAGTGTAAGGGCCACCAAACTGTCTTGCTGGGCCCAGGCATCTGTTGGGTACCTTCTCCTTCTTGTAGAGTCTTGGTATCAGCTGTGGCCAGACAGTGTGAGCTGCCCAGCTGAGCCTTATCTGCCAGCCTATTCTCCCAGCACTGAAGACCCTGCCCCACAGAAGTTTCTGGCATCAGTGTCTACCTTTCCCCACTGCTTCTTACACAGAGCATGACCATTCACTACCAACCTGCTGCTTCCAGGAGGTGCCAAAGGGGTCCTAGTGAACCTAGGACCATCTGTGTGCCCAGGTACAACAACTTTACAATCATTACTTAGGATTTGGAAAGAACCAGAAGTGGAGTTTATCCTCCCTGAATTATGTTGAGCTGATCTCCTCAGGGACCTGCTTATACTCTGTCAACAATTCGACTCCCCCAAGCTGGGGAGCAGATTTATAAGGAAGTAGGTGGACCTGTTGTTTGCCAGGCAGCAGGAAGGAACTGACATTATTAATGACTTATTATGCCAGATATTATAAAAGGATTTGTATTTATTGCTCATCTACTATGTGTCCCATGGTGGGATTTGACAGGGAGAGTGAATGTGAACTAGGACTTACAATGCACCTGTTGTGTGTCAGATGGTGTGAGGAAATATATTAAAACTGGGACTGAGATTCTATTTCTGAATAGAGAAGATACAGGTGCCTTTCTTTGGCTACAAGTAAGTGAAACCAACTCCGGCCAGTTTTTTTAAATTATCTCTGGGAGTGTCTCATGGGGCAGAGATGTAACTGGGCCTCAGGAAGGACTTGAACCAGGGCCTGGGACACTGCTGGAAGTCCATCTCCCTCCCTTGTCTGTGCCCCTCTCTGCAAACCAATTCAGCTGGGGTATGGATAGATGGGGTATGGAGCATCTCTCATTAGGTGATGACCCAAGGCTGAAATAGAATCCGTAGTCTGCTTTTAAATTGCCAAAAGAGTATATTTTGAGCCTAGCTTCAGTTCAATCAATCCTGCTTGTTGGGGGCTTATTTTTGAATGAGTATGATCACTGTGAGTGGGACAGGTATTCCAGAAGATATCTGTCTCAGAATTATCACCCTCCCTGAACTACTGGAGACTACTGTTGCACCACAGTTGATGCCCATTATTCCCCTAGACTGCCCTCCAGAACAGCAGGGATGGTGTCTGTCTTGCTCACCACTGTATCTCTGTATTTCACCTGGCACAGTACACGGTCCAGAGAAGAGATACAGTAAATATGTGCTGATGAATAGAAAATTATTTAATCCCATACAATATTGCAATATTGAAAGATTCAATGGGCAATATATTGAATGATGCAGGAAACATCAAAAGAAGATAGAGGGAATATACAGAGTCACTGTACCAAAAAGAATTGGTCAGGGTTCATCCATTTCAGGAGGTAGCATATGATCAAGAACCAATGGTTCTGAAGGAAAAAGTCAAAGCTGCACTGAAGGAATTGGTGAAAAACAAGGCTCCAGGAACTGACGGAATATGCACTCAGATGTTTCAACAAACAGATGCCACACTGGAGGCACTCACTCGGCTATGCCAAGAGATTTGGAAGACAGCTACCTGGCCAAATGACTGGAAGAGATCCATATTTGTACCCATTCCAAAGAAAAGTGATCCCACAGAATGTGGAAATTATCAAACAATATCATTAATATCATACACAAGTAAAATCTTACTAAAGATAATTCGAAAATGGTTGCAGCAGTATATTGACAGAGAACTTCCAGAAATGCAAGCTGAATTCAGAAGAGGATGTGGAACAAGGGGTATTATTGCTGATATGAGATGGATCTTGGCTCAAAGCAAAGAATACCAGAAGGATGTTTACTTGTGTTTCATTGACTATGCAAAAGTATTCGATTGTGTGAATCATAACAAATGATGGATAACATTGAGAAGAATGGGAATTCCAGAACATGTCATTGTACTCATGAGGAACCTGTACATAGACCAGGAGGCTGTCATTCAAACAGAACAAGGGGACACTACATGGTTTAAAATCAGGAAGGGAGTGCCAGGGTTGTATCCTTTCACCATACTTACTCAATCTGTATGCTGAGCAAATAATCTGAGAAGCTGGACTGTATGAAGAAGAATGTGGTATCAGGATTACAGGAAGACTCATTAACAACCTGCAATATGCAGACGACACAACCTTTCTTGCTGAAAGTGAAGATGACTTGAAGCACTTACTGATGAAGATTAAAGACTACAGTCTGCCATATAGATTGCACCTCAATATAAAGAAAACAAAAATCCTTAGAAATGTATCTATAAGCAGCATCATGATAAATGGAGAAAAGATTGAAGTTGTCAAAGACTTCATATTACTTGGCTCTACAATCAACATCAATGGAAGCAGCAGTCAAGATATCAGAAGACGTATTGCATTCAGCAAATCTGTTGCAAAAGACCTCTTCAAAGTGCTCAAGAGCAAACATGTCTCCTTGAAGACTAAAGTGTGCCTAGCCCAAGCTATGGTATTTCCAATCGCCTCATAGGTATGTGAGAGTTAGACAATGAATAAGGAAGACCAAAGAAGAGTTGATGCTTTTGAGTTGTGGTGTTGGCAAATACTGAAACCATGGACTGCTAAAAGAACTAACAAATCTGTCTTGGAAGAAGTGCAGTCAGAATGCTCCTTGGAAGTGAAAATGGCCAGACTTTGTCTCACCTACATTGGTCATGTTGTCAGAAGGGACCATTCCCTGGAGAAGGATATCATGCTTGGTAAGGTGGAGGGTCAACAAAAAAGGGAAAAGCCCTCAACAAGATGAATTGACATAGTGGCTGTAATGATGGGCTCAGGTATGGCAGGGATTATGAGGCTTCCACAGGACCAGGCAGTGTTTCATTCTGTTGTATAGGTCACTATGAGTTGGAGACAATTCGACAGCACCTAACAACAACACTCCCATACACTATATGGAGCCCTGGTGATTAAACACTCAGCTGCAAACCAAAAGGTTGGCAGTTCAAACTTAACAGGCATTCCACAGGAGAAAGATGTGGCAGTCTGCTTCTCTAAAGATTTACAGCCTTGGAAACCCTATGGGGCAGTTCTACTCTGTCCTATATGGTTGCTGTGAGTTGGAATTGACTCAACAGCAATGGGTTTGGTTTGGTAATGGACACACTGTATAAACTAAGTACTTCTGTCCCTACTTTGCAAATGAGAAGGCTGAGGCACAGAGACATTACACAGTTTTTCTAAGGTCACCGAGCTGGAGCTGAGACATGAAACTTTAAGGTCAATCTAGCTCCCAAACTAATATTTTCTCCACTCTTTATTCATTCATTTAAAAAAAAAAAAAAAAATTATTGAGCACCTACTATATGCCAGGTAGGTCTATTCTAGGAGCTGGGGACACAACAGTGAACAGACACAAATCTCTTCCTTCATGAAACTTACATTCTAAGGGGGTAGACAGACAATATTCCAGACAGATAAGAAAAAATAGTATGTTAGACAGTGATAAGTGCTAAGGAGAAACATAAAGGAATAAAGAAAACAAGGAGAGGAAGAGAAGTTGTATTGGGGGCTATTGCCATTTTAGACAGGTTGGCCAGGTCTCTCTAAGAGGCTGATACCTGAATACATTCTAGAAGGAAAAGGAAGGTGTGGATATTTGGGAGAAAAGCATTCCAGGCAAGCGAGATGGAGGGAGGGAGCAGGATGGGACAAAGTCAGAGAGGGCCTTAGAGATCATGCATGTAAGGACTTTGGCTGATTCTGAGTGAAGCAGGCCACTGGAGGGATATTAGTGACATTGCTACTCTACCTTGTAACAAGATCACTTTGGGGCTGGGTTGAAAATAGCCTGAGGTGGGATCATGAGAGCCCCACACCTCAAAGTCTTCCCCTCATTACTCCCACCATCCCCCTCACACACACACATCCCTCTGTTCAGTGGACCTGAGGGCAGTTCAAACCTTCATTACCACCCAGTGGAGCTCTCTAACAGACTCTGCTTTGGGGACAGAGTTCAACAGCCCCATGGGGAGCCTGCCTTTCCACTTTAACTCCAAGGTGTCTGATAAGACCCAGAACTGGAACAAAGACATAGCCAATGTTTAGAATGAGTAAATTTTGTCTCCACCCTACCCAAAAGGTTCCCTTCAAACCCCAAGGGATGGGTGAAGGGAGGGGAAACGTGGACTCCCTGCCCCAGCTCTGCCCAGGACAACATGGAACTGGCTTCTCCTTGAGGCCAGTAGCAACAATAAACCTCAGACAGGTGCAAGAAGAATATGCAGCCAGGGAACCCTGCCAGGCCCTCTGTGCCCATACTCCTCTGAGTGCAGGGCACACTCTTGCAATGCTTTGCCTAAGTGGCAGAATGAGCGCCTGCATCCTGCCATCATTGTGCCCCAGGTTTCAGCCTGCTCCACAGTGGTCAGGCTGCCCTAATCTTTTCTTGAGGGGAAGGACCATCCAGCGCCTCAATATACAGTGATTGAATATTTGAAATATGAATAGTCGGACCTGAGACACCTATGAGTGTAAAACACACACTGAATTTTCAAGACGTTGTACAAAAATAAAAGACTGTAAAATACCATATCTCATTAATTTGTATATTAAATGAAAATATCTAGGGTTTAATAAAATATTAATATACTCGTTTCACTTGGGTATTTTTTTTCTTTTTAACTTTTTTAAATTGGCTGTTGGAAAATCTTAAACTACACAAGGCTCACATTGTATTTCAATTAGACAGCCCTGAACTAGAGTTCTGACTGACACCCCCCTCCCCCCATCATCTCCACAGAACAAAGCAAAGAGAAGCACAAGCAGGTCAAGCCGATGATGGAAAGACAACTTTGGTTGTATTTTTCTTATCTATTTCATGCATACTGGAAGGAGAGAAGCAAGAGGCATTACAAGGGGCTTAGTCTGGGAGATGGTGACGGCCTGTCACCTCCAACCACCCGCCCCCTCACCAATCCAGAGTGATATGTGGTGTCAGATTCATTTACTTGAAGCAGAGCTCTGGCCCTGGCCCTGTTATACTTCAGAGCCCTCCATAAGCCCCTGATCGAATGCCTCATCATGGTATTAAAGGCTCTGTACAACCTGAGCCAAACTTGTCTTTACAGCTTCATCTTACATGCTCCCTGCTGAGCACACCTGTCAGTTCATTCATTTATTTAATCAATCACTCAACAAATATTATTGATCACCTCCCATGTGCCGAGCACAGTGCTAGCTACCAAAGTCACAATGATTAATAAAATGCATCGTCCCTGTACCTCTTGGGGACCATATGCCTAGTGGGGGATGACCGTTAAGTAAGTAAGGGCAATTGCAGCATGCTGCAGAAAGAGCAGTTGTAGGGGAAGCAGAGGGGTTATGAGTGTACCAAAGAGCCACCTTAGTCAGCCTGGAGGTCAGAGGGCTTCCTGGAGGTGGTGACATCTTAGTTGAAAGACGGAAGTTCGAAGTTCAACAGACTAAAGGTGGAGGAGTGCTAAAAATCCCAGGTGGGGAACTCTGAGTTCAGAATCCAAAAGAGCACAGCAGAGGGCAAAGTGTGAAGAACTGACCACATTCTTTCTGTCTAGAGGGCAGGAGCCAGTGGCAAATGACTCACTTGTGTTTGGCAGCTCCACAGGGGCTTTATGAGCCTTGTGAAGGAATGTCACATTTATTCTGAAAGAACTACAAGTGTTTTAAGCAGGGATTAGGGAGGGGGATTAGGGGAAGAGGGAAGGAAGTAGGGGCTCCAACCCAGGGAAAAGGGCCAAGGGATGCTGGCTACTGGGGCTGGGTTTGTGGGTGAGCCAATGTTGGAATTTGGGGCCTAGTCTGGGTTTGGGGTTTGAGTTGGGTTTTGGTGACTGTATTCAGGAATAGAAGTCAAAGCTAGGAGTGAGGTTGGGGGTCTAAGGCCTAAGTTTGGAATTTGGAGATGGAGTTGGACTAAGGAGTTAAAGTGAAGGTTTCAAGCCAGATCAGATTTGGGGTTGGAATTCAGAGCTAGGACTAGAAATAGATTTGGAAATGGGTATAGAGATTGGCGGGAGCTCTGCTGGCACCGTGGTTAAAGCACTGAGCTGTTAATCAAAAAGCCTGACAGTTCAAACCCACCAGCCACTCCATTGGAGAAAGATGAAGTGGTCTGCTTCCATAAACATTTACAGCCTTGGAAACCCCAAAGGGCAGTTCTACTCTGTCCTATAGTGTCGCTAGGAGTTGGAATCCACTTCTATTGCAGTGGGTTTTTATAGACATTGGGACTGGACTTTGAAGTTCAAGGTTGAAGCTGGGATGTGGAGTAGTAGCTAGGACTGAGGTTACAGAGATCTAGTTAGGATTTGAAACTGAAGCTGGAGTTGGTGCTGGGTTGGGGTTTGGGGCTGGAAATAAAGGTAGAAATTGGGCTTGGAGCTTGGGGCTGGCCAGGAGCCTAGGCTCTGGGGCAGAAAGACAACATTCCTCCAGCTACCCAAGTCTGGGAATTGTGTTCTGAGCCCTAACAGCAGGTGACAGAAGCCCCTCCCTTCCCAGGAATGCCCAGCAGAAGGAGCAGTGCCACGTCAGCCAATCGGTTGAGGCCCTACCTGGAAACAACACCTGTTGATCCCCATCCCCCCCTCCAGGCTCACCTGCGTGCAGGTTAGGCAGGTGAAGCGTCTCCTCCTCCGACACAGAGCTGGAACGCCCCACCCACCCTGCCTGCTCAGATGGGATCCAGCAAGTCCGGGCTTCGCGTGAGTGTCCCATAACCCCCTGCCCCCACTGCCCCTATCTTCCCCACTGGCCCTTCTCCGGACAACCTCCACTCCTCCCCCAGACTGGCCTGGATGTCCCAGCACACCTGTGCAAGCACTTTCAAACCAGCAAAGTCACAGCCCTGGGGAATGCTGAGACTCACTCCAGGGGCCCCTCCCACAGCCCTCACCTCCCCTGAGGGCATCTGAACCTGACCTGCCCAACTTGTGCTGGGCAGCCCCTTGCTGTGGAGTTATGGAGGCCAAATGTAACATGGGAGTGTAACCTGTGTACAACCAAGTAGTCTGTGTTCCTGGCATGGTCCATGCCTGCATCCTATGTATAAAGCAGGAATCTTAGCCTAAATTGGAGGGAGGGACATCTATCTGGTCCCATTAATCAGAAAGCATGTCCTGAGTGCCTATGTGGGCTCTAGGCTCCTTGGGAATTCTGAAATGAAAATGTCAAATGACCGAGCCCCACCCCTCAAGCTACATGTTATTGTCTTCATTTTTCAGATAAGGCGACTGAGGCTCTAGGAGGTAAACTAATAGGGCTTCCCTGACCCTCTCTCTTCTGGGCTCCCAATCCATACCCCAGCACTTTCAACTGGGGCTCCTTGAAGGCAGGGACCTTGTCTGCTTCATTTTTCCCAGTGAGTCATGATTCCCATTTGTGCTAAGGACCGTAGTTTTGGCTCAAATCCAGAGCCCTCCTTTGCACTTTGCACCACATTAGAGGAAACATGGAGGAGGGTGGCATGGAGAGTGGGGAAAAATGGGGGAAGGTGAGGATCAATGAGGAAATGGAGGGAGAAGGTGAAGAGGCAGGAGCTGTATGGATGAAAGCAAGGAAGGAAAGCAGTGTCAAGAGCTGAATTCCTCATGACATATATAGATAGGTTATATAGATAGGGCAGAGGGAACAAGAATCATCCCATATAGTCTGCTCCCAGCATTCCTACATGGGTGGCTGAGAGGGTGGTGAGGCCATTGCTGAAATGAGGCAAGTAGGAGGAAGAGCAAGTTTGGTGTAAATGACAAGCTTGGGTTGGGACCTTTTGCTTCAGAAGTGACTATGGGGCATCCAGGTGATCATCAGCCTTATGGGTGTGGAGTTTAGGAGAGAGATCCAGGTTTGAGAATGGTTTGAAACCCATCAGCTTCTCTTGCTGCAATTGTGGCTGAGAGTGGATGGGATGTTAGGGGAGGGCAGATGTCAGGAGTCAGATCCTAACCTGCAGAGGAGGAGGAGATGGGCCAGCCCTAAGAGAAAAGAGGCTTGGGTCAGACTGCTGGCTCCAGAAGAGTTAAGTCATAAACCCCTCTCCCTCCCCACTGCCTTCCTTCTCCACCCCACCCCCAGGAGCCAGTGGTGACAGCTGAGGCCATGTGAGTCTGATCCTGAATGAGGCTTTATCTCTGTCTGTTCATCCCATCATTCACTGTCCACTGTGGCACCAGTTCCCTCAGCCAGCCGGGATGGGACAGGCATCCGAGAGAGCCAGAGCCCGAGAGGTCAGGGGCTGGGCAAGGGGGATTCCCAGGGTGTGTGGGTGAGTGGGGGACAGAACTTTCCTGGCGTCCTGGGAGGCAATGCTGGGGAGAGAACTTTCCCAGTGGGGATTCCAGCGGACACTGGTGGGGGGGGGGGATCCCCAAGGCTCCCAGAAGGGACCATGAGGGACAGGTGGGCTGGAGCGGTGACAACTGTGATTCCCTCCTGCAGGTAATGGTGCTGATACTCTGGACTGTGAGAGGAAGAGCACTCTGGGCCTCTAGCTGCCAAGCAGGTGGTGGGGGCAACAGGCCATGAGCCAGGCCTCTAGCTTCTGACACTGACCCTCTGCCCCAACCCTTGCCAGACCAAGCCATGTCTGAAGGAGAGGCTCAAGCCCCCATGGGCCAGGGGCTGCCTATGGATGTACTGGCAGAGCAGGTGGAGCTGTGGTGGTCTCAGCAGCCGCGGCGCTCAACACTCTGCTTTGTCGTGGCCGTGATCCTTGTGGCAGGCTGTGGGGCAGGTGGTGTGGCACTGTTCTCCTCTACCAGCAGCCGCTCAGGTGAGTGGCGGCTAGCATCAGGCACAGTGCTCTGTCTGCTGGCCCTGCTGGTGCTGGTGAAGCAACTGATGAGCTCAGCCGTGCAGGACATGAACTGCGTGCGTCAGCCCCACCACGTGGCCCTGCTACGCAGCGGTGGAGGTGCCGATGCCCTTGTGGTGCTGCTCAGCGGCCTGGTGTTATTGGTTACTGGGCTGACACTGGCTGGGCTGGCTGCCGCCCCCACCCCCACCCAGCCACTGGCCACCATGCTCTCAGTGGGCATTGCTCTGGCTGCCTCAGGCTCGCTCTTGCTGCTAGCCTTGCTGCTGTATCAGGTGGGCGTGAGTGGATACTGCCCCCCAATCCGAGCAGCAGCCCCCTCCACCCACAGTGGCCAAGATGGCAATGGTAGTGTCTTCAGCATCTCAGGAAGGCTGTCTGCTGGCCAGCGTCATGAGACCACATCCAGTATTGCCAGCCTCATCTGACCGAGCCAAGCCAGAGTCCTCCTCCTCAGCAACCTGCCTCAGCATCCAGAGAGCAGTTGGGGTGTGAGTGACTGAGTAAGTGAGTATGTAGATGACAGTGAGCATACATGAAGGTATCTATGTCCCTAGGACTGTGTCTGCCTGCTGTGGACTTGTGTATGTGACTAAGCGTCCACGTGTATCCACACATCCACACCATGGGAAGATGTGTATTTCCTTGGAACTGGGTTCTTGGATCCATGGGACTGTCAGAGTCTGCCTGTCTATGCCTGTCTGAGTCTATCCCTTCCCCCTGTGTCTAGATAGAGAAGTGATTGAGATCCATTAAGATTCTTGACCCTTATTTTTTAAACCCCTCAAATCTAACTCTGACCCATCAGAAATTTCCACAGGAGTGACTGTTGATTGACCCCAGAGACTGTCCCAGTGAACCTTCATTGAGGAGGGTCACTGGCAGCAAAATAGAAAGACACAGACTCCAGAATGTGACAGGCCTGGATTGGAACCCCCTGTACCACTTGCCAATTGGAGGACCTTGGGCAAATGATTTAACCTCTCTCAGCCTGCTTCTGGAGCGTCAAGGTCATGGTGATCTATTGTGAGCATTAAATGAGATCATATATGGGAGGACTGGGCATGTGGCAGATGTGCAATAAAAATGGCAGCTGCCATTGCTATTGTTATTGTCATTACCTCACCTCTTACCTCAGAGACCCTTCTCCCTCACCCCGCCCATCTCAAAGTTAACTTTTTGTTCCTGTCTCAGGCTTATAAAAGGTACCTAAAAAGTCTTCTCAGTAAGGTCCATGTTTCTCCTCTTAAGAAAGAAGATGCTGAAGCAGAGATGGGGTCAGGGAATGCCCAGCTTGGGAAGGCAGTGGGTTTCAGGTCCCAGGGAGAAGAGCACTCAGGGTGGGGGACCTAAGTCCTTCACATTTGTTCATGAGCTGGCCCAAGAGGAGGCCTTAAGTATTGGGGTTTTATCAGCTGGCTTTGCTGGAAACTATCTCTCCCTTGGTTTGTGTTCTTTTTGGCTGATTCCTCTGAGGGTGGCTGGGAGGCTGGCTGCAGCTTCCTACCCCACCTTTTAAACTAGAACCTCCTACGTCTGTGTAGTCGCTGCACCAGCTGGCCCAGTTCTGGGCTCCTGGGCATGGGAGGGGTGTTTGACACCTGCCTGGACTGTAAGAGTCACTTCCTGCTAGGAATCAGCACCAGAAGGGCTCTCCCCTTCTATGGTACAGTGGCACTTCCTGGGTGGCAACGATAAACTCCTCCTGGAAGCAGTGCTCAAGAGTGTTGACCACTATTTCATCACTTCCTGCTTCACAAGGTGCAGATGACAAAAAGCTTTATGAAGAAAACCAAGACAGGCAGGGAAATAAGCTATGTCTCCTAAAAGATATTAAATGTAGGTCTAGGGAGGCTCTGACAAGAGATTGCTATCAGCTAATAAGACCGAGGAAGTCTCCTGAAGAAAATGCCAAGTTGGTGGATGAGGGGAAGGACATTGCACACTGGGGGCTTATAAAAGTTGCTTTGAAGGTCTCCTGAGCAGATACCAAGAGCAAGGGTGCATAGGGCGTGTTCAAGAACACCCAGTACAACAGAAACCTCTCCCCTGGGTATTCCATGGGCACCCCAAACTCCACATATTCAAAATTCAGTCCCTCTCCTCTCTGTCTTTAAATAGCCCCTTTGTTTTATTTGGGGCTATCACCACTCACCCAAGCCCCAGACTAAAAACCTCAGAGTGATCTGAGATGGTGCCCTCTCTATCTCCTCACCCTGTGTCCAATAATCAAAGTACAACTTCTACTCATTTCCCTCATAAATATTTATTGAATCCATCCCTTTATTCCCACTACCTAGACAGGACCCTCTGTATCTTTGCCTCTCTCTTCCTTACTATTCTTTCTACTTTCACTCCTATCTCCTCTTAAAACCACTCCCTACACATGCCTCCTCAACCCACAACACACACATGAACACACACACACACACACTTCAGCCACAGTAATTATCCTAAAATGCAAATCTACCTTAAATCCTTCTGTGCCTTCTCACCTCTTGCAGGATAAAGTCAATACTCCCTGACATGACTTGGTCTCTTTCCCCACAAAGTACCATGAGCTCTCCATGTTCTCTTGCTTCTTCCAGCCTTCATATGCACTGTTCTCTTGCTTTTTGTTCTTCAAGATCCAATTCACTAGGAAGCCACAATCTCTGGGTAGTCTTCTCTCTTCCCTTAAACTAAATTAGTGAGTTGCCCTTTCTCTACACCCATAGCCCCCTCAATGTGGAATCTGCAATTATTTCTTTACGTGCCTGTCTCCTTAGCCAGGTGGTGAGTGTTCCCAGCAGAGTTTGAGTCTTTCTGATCTGTATATCCCAACATGGGCCTGATATGCAATAGGTGCTTTGTTGGATTAACTAATGAATGGATGGATAAAAGACACTGGCTTGGTCAGATGGCAGTGTGTATGCAAGAAGCAAGGAGAAGCCTATCTATGATGGGGAAGGGTAGGAAAGTTGACCAACTGTCCACTATTGACCTGGAATCTTTCCCTCCTGATGCCCTATGTTCTTTGCTCTAGAAATTCTGGCTCTTCTAGGGTTCTCAAGAGGGGTCTTTCATTATCAACAACTCCTAGGCCTTTCTCTAAAGATGTTTCTTCAGCCTGTGATATGAGGGGAAATTCCTTTTCCTTTTGGCTGATGCAGGGCTAGAATCTTTCACAATATTTCTTTTTAAGAAACTAAAGAAAACAGAAACACAGGCCTAGAAGATGGGAAGGGGTAGGGGTCACAGCAAAAATTTATGGTTGAGCAGGTACTGTAGGCAAGGCCAGCATCAGGCTCACCTGAGAAGGATGCTAGATGAAAAATATGGTTCATGCCCCATAGGACCTATTCCGGAGTAGAAGTTAGCACCTATATATCCAGCTAGAACAGGAACCAGGTGGCTGTAAGAGCCGGATAGTGGCACAAGCAGACAAGCAGAACAGCAATGCTTTTACTTACTCAATCACTAGAGAAAACTTCCCACCACTCCTGTCTTCAGCTTGCTTGCTCAAATAAGCGCACTAAGCCCTTCTTCATCCACATTGTACCCACTGGCCCCTCTGCTATCTCTTTCTAAAGTCTCCCCTCATCTTCTGGTTATTCTGTGACCCATCATTTCACCCACTCCTTGACAGAATCCTCACCTCCTTGGCTCACTGCCCTTTGGTCCACTCTCCAAGTAAAATCCCCTTCATGGATGAATTCACCCATATGCCTTCACTGTACCTGTCCCCAGGGAGTGAATAATTATAAGAGAAATCCACACAGCCAGGTGCCTGGTGTCCCTATGAATTCCTCATTACCAGTCTTAGCCACAATGCTGCTCACCAATCATGCTGAGTTTTCCAGGACAGCTCTCTCTCCGTTCCCATAATGATCCTCAAGTTCCTGTGACTCCCCTCATCACCTACTCTCTGCACATGAGTTGGTGTCTCACTTCAGGAGAAACTAAGAGCTATAAGGTAAACTCTTGCTCCCACCCAATCACTCCTTCTTTCCTCCTGTTTGTCAAATGACCATGTCAGCCCAGCCAAAGAATCTAGACTTTGTCCTAAGGACACTTAGGAGCATGGAAAGTTTTAATCAGGGGACTACTGTGGTCATAATAGAATGTGGGACTTACTGATTGTAGTGTGGAGTTAGGCACTGACTTCCCATAAACCCAAACCAAACCCATTGCTGTCAACTTTGACTCATAGTGACCCTCTAGAACAGAGCAGAACTGTCCCCATAGGGTTTCCAAGGCTGCAAATCTTCACAGAAGCATACTACTTCATCTTTCACCCATGGACTAGCTGGTTTGAACCATCAACATTTTGGTTAGCAGCCAAATGCTTTAACCATCGTCCCACTAGAGCTCCTTTCTACAATATGAGAGATTATAATTCATTTGCTGCCCTGACATGATCTTCCAACCTGAGTCCTGGGAAACAGACATCTAAGTCCCCAGCTGGAAAGTGTGTAAGGCTTGGCAAGCACCTCCCTCGGGATCAAGACTAATCATTCATTGGGGATGGGGTGGAGAAGGAAGCTATTGCCCTGGGAGAGCCCACAGGGTATAGCTAGAAATTGAAGAGCACTTGCTCTGTTCTAGTTTACAAATATAACTCATTTAAGCAATCATATGAAGAAAATACCATTATTACTCCATTTTACTAAAAAGAAATTGAGGCCCTAGAAGGCTAAATAACTTGCCCATGGTCACAAAGCTCGTAAGTGGCAGAACTGGGATATGAATCCAGGCAGCCTGTGTTCTCAACTCACTTTGCTACTCTGTCATGTGGTTTGAAAAGAATTCATGTCTATGGTTTGTGTAATCCCTTGTCTTTGGCCTCCACAAGGACAAGGGATGTGGCCTTCCTTTCTTTGGGAGCAAAAAGACAAGTCAACTGGGAAGCTGGGTTGTCCTCTGCAGTCAGGTCTAGGGAAGAGTTCCAAGGACAGAGTAAGTGGTGGTACCTGCTGAGGAGGGGAGGAGGGACATAGAGCTGGAGCAGATGTGGGCTGGGAACCAGGACATGAAGCCAGAAGAGGGCAGAACAGAGAGCGATCTGACTGAGCCCAGCATCCCCAGTCCTTTGAGAATATGGGCCAAGATCATGCTCCCTCCTTGACCCTGTGGCCATTCATTCTGGGCACAGTGGAAATAGGCTCCCTCCAGAACATTGTCTCCCAGGAAAGGGTTCAAGGTTCCCAAGACTCAAGGGCCCTACTCATCCAAGCTTGCCACCTCACAGCTAAATATAAGATGAAGCCCCACCTTGCAGACCTTTGTTGGGTGCTGGGCTCAGGAAAGTGGCTGCTACAGGAAAGCAGCTGCTAATCAGGTTAACAGGCCCTTACCTTCTCCTGCGTCCCTCAGAGGTTCTGGCTTAGGTCCCAAGGAATATGTAAAAATTAGGACAGGTGTGCTGCTCTCCTGCACAGAACTGAAGGTAGGGTGGGCCCCTTCATAGTGGGGACTTGGGGAGCATGAGGTCAGGGAACAGGCCCAACTAGGTTTGAGCAGCCCTTCTCTCGAAGGCCAGAATGAGCCCTCTTCCCCTTAGGTCTGCTGCTTGGGGTCATCCTCCAGGATCTTGGGCTGCAGCAATCTCTCCTACCTTCCCAAACACAAGGCTTTCCCAGGTCTGCGTGGTCAGACTGTCTGGACAGTTGCTGGGGTTGGTGTTGTGTGAGCTGGCCTCCCCTCCACTCTGGCTGCTTCTCCCTAGTCTCCCCTGTCGGGTCGCCTCTCTGACAATCCGTCAGATGTCAGTGTTTCCCTGTTCAGTGCCTCTTCTCACTCTGTTATTGTCCCTGGTGATCCATCCACTCCCTAGTCCCTGTCTCTGCTCATTCCCAAATTATATCTACAGATCGGACTTTTCTCTTGTGAGTCTAGCTGTCCTTGGACATCACCCCCCCCCCCGAAGTTCCATATCCAACCTGGGATCCTCATTCCCCCAAAACCTGCTCCTCCTCAATTCACCTAGTCACCCAAGCCAGAAACCAAGGTGGCTTCATAGACTCCCTCCTACTCCCCCACATCCAAGCAATCAACAAGTCCTGTCAACTCTGCCTATGTTGTTTTTGGCTGCCATCAAGTTGGCCCACTATTCATGGTGACCCCCATGTACAATGGAACCAAATGCTGCCCCATCCTGTGCCATTCTTAAGATCAGTTAGGAATCAAACCTTGTGATCCATAAGGATTTCACTGGCTGATTTTCTGGAAGTAAATCACCAAACCCTTCTTTATCTTGTTGCTGTTGTTGTTAGGTGCTGTCAAGTCTGTTACAACTCATAGTGACTCCGTGTACAACAGAACCAAACATTGCCCAGTCCTGTGCCATCCTCACAAACTTTGCTATGTTTGAGCCATTGTTGCAGCCACTGTGCCAGTCCATCTCATTGAGGGTCTTCCTCTTTTTGCTGACCCTCTACTTGACCAAGTCCATATCTGCACATCAGCCAGAGTGATCGTATTACTCCTTTGCCTCAAAAAGGCTACCAATGAGTTTCAGTTACCCTCAGGATGAAGTGTGAGCTCTCTGGCTTGGTTCTCTAGTGCTGCTATAACAGGAATATCACAAGTGGTTGGCTTTAACAAACAGGAATTTATTTTTTTACAGTTTAGGAGGCTGTAGGTCCAAATTCAGTGAAGGCCCCTTGACCTTGGGCTTCAGCTCTGCCTCTTATTCCAGGCCCCCTGGAACCAGAGGTTTCTTCTGACTCATGCAGCTATTAGCCAATAGCTGAGGCTGATGAACCCAAGGTCAGCAAGAAAAAATGGCACAATCCCAAGATCAGCAAGCAGCAATGGCAGGCCACAGGTTCAAGTCCAGGAACTGGAGAAGAACTCAGCCAAATGCAGGATCCAATGTGCCAAAAAGCTAGAGACTTTTCTGAAAGCTTTTCCATTTATGCTGGAAGCAAGCCACACCCCAAAGGCAACTACTTAGCTGCTCACAGCAGATTCTACCATAGAGGTGATTACAATATCATCATAAGGAATAACTACATCCAGCTGCCAAGGCCACTCAAAACCACAGCCCAGCCAAGGTAACACACAACTTTAACTACCACAGTGTCCAAGATCCTAATTGACCTAACCCATTCTTCAGCCTCATGACTTCCCATGGGCAACCCTCAGACCCTGCACTCTAGCTGTCCTTAGCCTCATACATTTTTCTCAGGGGCCTTAGTACATCAGTCATCCCCTCACTTTCCTTCTCTGCTGGCTCTCTCCTCAAAGGCTAACACTACATCCAGGTAGACACATGGGGGTAGCCACCTGGCTCACAGGGACTTCCTGCTCTCTGGGAATGACTTGGAGCAAGACAAGAAGGCTTCCAAAAGCCACATCTGTGCCATAGGGTGCTTCCTGCCAGTCATGGCTGAGTGGACCAGTGGTGGATACTTGAGCCAAACTGGGACAATCAGATCCTTTCCCCTGAGTGCTTGGAACTAGGAATGGAGAATCTCATTAATGCCTATAGGCAATAGAGTACTAAAGGTGCAGTGCATGATGTCAGGCTGCTGGGACCACCTGCTTCCTGTGTTCCCAAGTTAGCTCTTCCATTGATTCCATGCAAGAGCCAAAATTCTCCCCCAAAATTCCTTTCTATTGCTTGAAACCAAAAGAACCTTAAGTCTCTCCCATCTTAAAATCTGCCTCCCTTGCCCCTGTCTCCTCTGCAACAACTATTACCCTATATTTCTCCTCCCTTAGTCAAGGATTCTTGATAAAGACTTCCACACTCAACCCCACTTGCTCACCTTTCATTCATTCATTCCTCAACCCACAGTAATTCACAAATTCAACAAATATTTATTTAGCATCCACCTTGTGTGAGAATCTGAGGATACAGAATAAGACACAGCCTCCAAGGGCTCACAGTCTAGCAGTGGGGACAGGCCCACTAACTGGTAAGTGCAAACTGTAATAAAGATTAATATAAAAAGTGGCAAGAGCAATGATCAAGAAATGCACAGGGTGTTCTAAGCAGGAGGGGCTCATGGAAGACATCCTGGAAGAAGGATATCTGAGTACAGTCTCCCAGCTATGAGCACTGCACAACATTTTTATATATAAGTTTCAATTCAGGAAAAATAAAAGTGAGTGACTTTTAGTTTGTATTCAAAATGAAAATAAATTTAATAATCCTTGTGAAAAATGTAATATAATAATTTAGATTACTTACTTTATTGGATAGGAAAAAATTTCAGTAAGAAACTTGGCACTGGTTTTTAACTGCTAAAATGCTACCATCTGGGCACATTTGAAGTACTGGCAGGTAAGCTGGCCACATGGGATCTATTGGCCAGGGTTTTTCATCACTGTTAGGGGTTTTGTTGGGAGCAAAAGGGAAGAGCAGTCTAGGAAGGGGAACAGCATGAGCAAAGGCATATGGATGGGGTGGGGGAGTGGAAAACATTTAATCAAGCCAGGAACGAAGTTAGAAAAGGCAAGAAAGCAAGCCATGAGGCTGGCAGAGGCCTGATCACAAAGGGCCTTATTTCCATACTCAGGCCCTTGCTGGGCTTTATCCTGAGAATAGCAGGGAGCCACTGAGGGCAACAGAGCAGGAGAGGGTCGCTGTTACTTTGGTGGCCTTTGGAGAGGATGGTTTGGGCAGAGGTGAAAGAAGAGCAGAGTATCCTCCATTCTATCCTTAAACTCTAAGCACTGCTATCCCTGAGGTTCAGAGTTCCTGTGTAGTAAGTACCTCATACCCTTAACCTGTCAGACCTGGGAAGAGGGGGTGCAGAGGTCGGGGCTCAGAGGTCAGGGCTCAGAGGGAGAAGTGATCCCTGCTACCCTCTGGCCCCAGCCCACCAGCTCCAGGCTGAATGTAATTGTCCTCGATGAAGCCATCATCATCCTCATCTTCACCCACCTCTGGGCAGTTCCTCTTTCCTGTCTCAGGCAGCGGGCGGTGCCGGTAGCTGGCATGGTACCGACGGCAGAGGTGGCATTTGGCAGCAAGTGCAATGAGCAGAGAGAGCACTACAGCCCCCAGCACCACCCCTACCAGCACAGGCCATGCCCGGGCCCCAGTGCTCGGTCCAGGAGACGTGGCTGATGCTGTGGGAAGCTCCAAGAGCCCCACAATGGCTGCAGAGAAAGGGACTGCATTATGGGTGGGGGTCCTGGATAGTGCTCCCTGGGGAAACAGAAATGTGAGGGCAGGTCCTCCCTGACCCTAGAATCCCCTTGTCCACCCTCCCACTGGCACTTACTTTGGTTTGTCTCATTCATGAAGAGGCCTGAAGACATGGGTGAGCCTTAGACTCTGCTAGAAACAGTCTGGCTCCAAACAGACCTCCAGATGCCAGGCAGCCCTAGGGCAAGAGTCCTGGAAAATGCACAGACATGTAGGTGTCAAGGATGGCCACAGGGCACACACTCCAGGTCATACTCACTGCCATGTTAGTGGCAGTGTCTATGGGACAACTGGGCCATAACCAGTTGTCTACAGAAGAGAAACAAGCTGAGCACACAGAAATTGGGTATTTTTAAGGGAACATTAAGGAGCTCTGGTGGTGTAGTGCCTAAGGCCTTTGACTGCTAACCAGAAGGTTGGTGGTTCAAACCCACCAGCCGCTTCCATTGAAGGAAAACTGGGCAATCCACTTCCATAAAGTTTTACCACCTCAGAAACCCAACGGGGGTCACTATGAGTCAAAATTGACTTGATGGCCATGAGTTTGGTTTTTCAATTTTGGTAAGGGAACAGTCCAGGGTCCAGGTCTGGAATCCACTTTAAAAAAAAAAAAAAAAAGGCAAAATGTTCACAAAACCCTATAACATTAATTGGTGTAAACATTATCTCCACTTTATAGATGAGGCTCAGAGAGGTGAGCTAGCTCAGCCAAAGTCATAGGATTTCAATCCAGGTCACTGATGCCGGGGCCCAGAACCTGCTCTACAACACTGCTTGGAAAGCTGAAGATGGGAGGTGAGGGCAGAGGCAGTTCCTGGCCCCCAAAGGTGGGATGACCCCAGTTGCTTGGAGCTAACCAGTCAGTGGAAACCACACTTGGAAGAGGATGCAGTCATAGACTGTGCAGCCCTGGGCCCTGTACTCCTGAGTCAGAAGCCATGGCCACTCCACCTCTACCTTCAGCCTTTCAATCAAATCCATTTTCCCTTCACTTCTGCCCATAGGGGAGCCACACTCTGACCTCCAAGGGAGGCACCAGTCATGGAGAACCATCTGAATCAGGAAAGTATCTGGATAAGAATCACCAAGGGCTTGGGAGGGGGGAGGCACCTAGAAGAGGAACATTTGAATTAAGCAAGAATCTAGAGGAGGTTCATCTAGGCTTGGAACTACTTGGAGGAGCACCTAAACCAGATGAGTGTCTGGGGAGAAACACCTGAGGTTGGAGAGTACCTAGATGAAGAGGACCTAAATTAGGGAGGTACCTGGAGGAGAAGAAGTTAGTGGTGGAGAATATCGGCAGGTGGGGCACTTGAATCAGAGGAGTACCTGGGGGAGAAGTATCCAGGGTAGGAGAGTACCTACAAGAGAAACACCAAGGTTAAGGAGTACTCTGCCATATTCCTTAATACTTCAATGACTCTCTCACACCTCACCTCCAACCTACCATTAAACCCATCAATCCTCCCTGTAAATACCTCTGGGACAAATATGCCCCTCATCTCCACCTCACAGGAGCTCTGGTAGGATAGTGCCTAAGGCACTTGACTGCTAACCAGAAGGCTGGCGGTTCAAACCCCCCAGCCACTCCTTGGAAGGAAGGTTGGGCAATCTACTTCCGTAGTGATACTGCCTCGGCAACCCAAGGAGGGGTCACTATGAGTTGGGTCCAACTCGATGGCACATGACGACAACAACAACTCTCCACCTCATTGCCACTGCTCTAATCCAAGCCACCATCATCTTCTATCTCAACAACTGTTTGAAATCATGTCCTCACTTGTCTCTCCTCACCTCTAGTCTAGTCCTCAGGGTGATAACATCAGATCTGGGTTTTATCACTCCTTTAAAATCTTTCCAGAGCTCCCCTCCCTCCCTCCCCCCAGGGCTGTGTGTAGATTCCTCAGCATATCCTTCAACATCTCACAGTCCTGCTTATGGCCTTCAGGCCAAAGTCTTCTTCATAGTTCCTGCTCCACACATGGGTGCACATCCTCTTTCTTCCCCACCAACCCTTCCTCAGTTTTTTTGAGTCCTCCACTCTTTAGGGTCAAATCAGACCTATCTGCCTGTGAGGATGTCCCACTTTTCTGCCCTGTTCAGCCAAATATCAGTCAGATCTGGTTGTTCACTAGATGGGCAGCATCCTAAGGGCAACACCCAAGCAGTTTGGTCTGTGCCCTGGCATTGACGAGCTTGGCCTCAGCTGCTCAATTCAGGCTTGTGAGAGAGATAAGTGAATGAGAGAGGCAACAAATTGGTCTATTGGTGGAAGAGTGCATTAGAAAGGAGAGGTAAATCATTCAATCACCCACTCATTTATTCATCCAACCATTTCACTCATTCTTTAGAAAGCACTCATTGGGTGCCTACTGTGGTCCCCACTCTAGGCACTAGGTCCTCAAAAATAAGAATTTGTTAAATTGAAATAAATTCAATTTGATGTATCTAAGATTTTATTCCCATCGCTTTCTTTCTTGTCTGCTGTGTCCTTGTGAATTCTTTCCAAGGCCAGGCACGCACACGCGCGCGCGCACACACACACACACACACCTCTAAGGGCACACAGATGCCTTCCAAAAACTCTCTGAACTCATACCCCACACTGACCTGCCCATCCCCCATCACACACAGTCTGTCACTCCACCCCTCCAGTCACACAGACAAACACACACACACCCTGATTGTCACTCCTTTCTGGCTCCCAGGAGCCCCCAAGGGTCTGTGTGGAGCCTGAGTGCCCCCTCCCGAGGTCCCCAAATGAATTTCCCCCTTGCTCCCCACCTGTAGGGACGGTGCACGTCCTTGGAAGAAGCTTCCGGCTTGGGCGGGCAGAACCTGGACAGATGGGCGGGCCAGAGTCTCCACTTTACTCACCTGAGAGGCAACAGGTGGGGCGGAAGCTACCAGTGAGGGTGGAGGGCTGAGCAGTAGGCAGCGCCTCCAACCGGGAGGACCTAATTCTACATCATCCCAGCTTTTGCTGCAAACCTTGTGTGTGCAGACCTCACTTCAACCCTCAGTGCTGGGTGTGTTGGGGCAGCTGGGATTCAGCGAGGGGTCCTGCTGGGCCCTAGAAGGAGCAGACACTTCGTCAGGCAGCTGCTCAGGCTAGTGGCCATGATAAGCAAATAAATCTCCAGTGACAGGTACAAAGTCCAGAGCTAAAGCAAGACTTTCGCAGCACTGTGAAGGCAGTGCTGCAAAACCGGAGTGGGAGGGAAAGGCATTCTTCCCAGGCAAGATTAGTTGCCCTTGAATGGATTCTGACGCCTAGCAACCTTACAGGACAGAGTAGAACTGTCCCAAAGGGCTTCCAAAGCTGTAATCTTTATGGAAGCAGAGTGCCCCATCTTTCTCCCCTGGAGCAGCTGGTGGTTTCAATCTACTGCCCTTTCAGTTAGCAGCTGAGTGCTTAACCACTGCACGACCAGGGCTCCTTAGGGAACCAAGGACATTCCAAAATTGCCTACAAAACTGTCTGTAAGGCTGTGTGTGTGTTGCCTGAATAGGGCATTTAAGCCTTCTGGATCTCAAAGGTACTGTGGCCCTGGCAAAGCCAGGTTTGAACATCCCCCACCCGAGGTCCAGGCCCTAATGCCCACATGTCCTTCAAGTATCAGTTCAGAAGTCACCTTCCCAGTGCCCTGCCTCCACCCCATAGGCCTTGCATGCCTCCTTCGTGCCTAGAGCACCTTCAGTTGCCCTTTTCTCTCATTATCACATAATTCCTTCCTCCTGAGTTGCCTGCTCCATTAGCCCCAGGAGTTCTCCCAGGATGGAGCCAGCTGTTGACAATCACTAGGTTTCCAGCACCCACCACACTGCCTGACACAGACAGGGTAGCTCTCAATAAATATCTAAGGGACGGAGGATTGCACAAGAATTCACCAACAGGGAGCAGGTGGAGAGGGATGTCAAGTGGGCTGTGGGGAAAATACGATTGGAAAGTGGAGAACCCTGACCATCGTAGATCTTAGGATAGAGTCTGAACTCTTACTACGATCTGCCCATTCCCATCTCTCCCACCTCAATGCTTTCACATGCCACTCCAGCCACACCATACTGTTTTCTGTTACTAGAACACATCACACTGTCTCCCATCTCCAAGTCTTTGTATGTGCTGTTCCCTTTCCTGGGACTTCTGCTTTTCCTCCCTTACTCCCCTTCCAACTAACCCCTCTCCACATGTCCATCTTCCTCCTGGCTAACTTCTCTTCCTAGGCCTACTCATCACTCAGGTTGCATCTTTGTTGTTATTGTTCTGGTTAGTTGCCGTGGACTCACCTCAACTCATGACAACCCCACATACAACAGAATGTTGTACATGGGATGTGCTCCATCCCATAATATCTTTACAGTCGTTGATATGCTCAAGACTATTGCTGCAGTCACTGTGTATTTTGAGTGCCTTCCAACTTAAGAGGCTCACTTTCCAGCACTACATTAGGCAATACTCTGTTGTGGCTCATAGGGTTTGTATTGGCTAATTTTCAAAAGTAGATTGCCAGGCCTTACTTCCTAGTGCATCTTAGTCTGAAAGCTCTACTGAAACCTGTCAGTCATGAGTGCCTGTTCTGGTTACCTAGTACCGCTCTGAGAAAAATGTACCACAAATAGCATGGCCTTAACAAATAGGAGTTTATTCTCTTAGAGTTTGGAGGCTTTAAGTTCAAGTTCAAAGTGTCAGGCTCTAGGGGCTGGGTGAAAGCCCCTCAGCCTTGAGCTTTAGCTCTGCCTCCTGCTCCTGGCCTAATGGAGCTAGAAGCTTTTCTTCACTCAGACAACTGCTGGCTGCTGAGGCTGCCAAGCCCAAGGTTGACAAATAGAAGGGCACAGTCCCGTTGTTACCAAACCACATGGCAGGCCATTAACTTAAATCCATTGTAAGTCCCAAGGTCTGCAGAGCATGGCAGGCTGCTGAACGACGACACAGCTACATGCAGGGTTCAAGTGTGTCATAAGCTAGAGACCATTCCCAAAGCTGCTGCTTATATACAGGAAGCAGACCACATCCCTAAAGCAGCTACTCAGCTGCTTGTGGTAGATCCCACCATGGAGCTGATTGCCAGTCTCATTATGGGGAATATCTACCACTAGCTGCCTAGCCACTCCACCAAGCCCAACCAAGTTGACATACAACTTTAACTACCACAGTGACTCTGCTGGTATTTGAAATATAGTAGCATAGCTCCTGGCATCATGGTGACACACAAGCCACCACAGTACCCCAAAGTGACAGACGGGTCCCAACTCAGGTGCCTCTTTATGTAGACCGACCTTCCTGAAGTTATCTAGTCTGGCTGAGGTGCCCTCCTCCCTGCCTCTGTGTGCTGTGCCACTACAGGCCCCACGCCTTCTCTCCTATAGCCCCAAACACCCCATATTGTGACTTTCTCTTGATTTGGCAGGTCCCTTAGGAGCCTGTGAAATCCAGAGGGTAAGGTGTGCATCTTTCTGTTCCCCACCATATCCTAAAATCTAAAACAGCAACAATAAATACTTCTGCAACAAATGAATGAGAGGAAAGTGAACAGTATCCTGGAAGGCACAGTGAGGAACTGAGGAAAATTTGGGGTTTTGCTTGATTTTTGAAGCAAAGAAGTCATTGGATTCAACAGGTATTCACTGAACATTTACTGATAAACACTGGCCAGACTTCATCTCACCTGCTTTGGGCATGCTGTCAGAAGGGACCAGAGAAGGATATGATGTTTGGTAAAGCAAAGGCTCAGCAAAAAAAGGGGAAGACCCTCAACAAGATGGATTGACAGAGTGACTGTAACGATGGGCTGAAGTACAGCAGGGATTGTGGGGTGGTACACAACTGGGCAGTGTTTCATTCTGTTGTACCTAGGGTTGCTATGAGTCAGAACCACATGATGGCACCTAATAACAACAACATTGGGCACTGTGCCAGGCTTTTGTTGTTGTTGTTGTTGTTATTAAGGTAAAATTCACATAACATAGAATTTGCCATTTTAGCCATTCCAAAGTGTGCAATTCAGTGGTGTTTAGTATATTCACAATGTTGTGTATCCATTACCTCTATCTAGTTCTAAACATTTTCATCACCCCAAAAGGACACCTTGTACACATTAAGCAGTCATTCCCATTCCTTCCTCCCCTCAGCTTCTGGGAATCACAAATCTGCTTTCTATCTCTATGGATTTGCCTAGTCTGGATATTTTAAATAAATGAAATTATTTATTTGTGCCAGTTTTTTAAATGAACTAATTTATTTAATCCCCATAACCATACAGTGAAATGGATGTTAATTATCCACCCCCCCCCAAGTGAAGAAAATGAAGCTGTGAGAAGGTAACATTAGAGAAGTCCTACATAAACAAAAGGCTGCATGTCCACCAATCTGAGCTTCTTTGCATTTTAAAGGGACCCCCCTGGCTTCTAATTGGGAGGGAAGCCAGTTAGGAGGTGCATTCTGGGAAGATGGCATAGGGCATCAGGATAGTACCAGTGGAAGAGCAGGGAAGTATTCAGATTCCAGATACATTTTGAAGGAAAGTGAAGGAAATAGGATTTGCCCTTTTGATGTAAAGTTTGAGATAAAGAAAGGAATCAAGAGTAACTCCATAATTTGGGGCTGAGCAACTGGAAGAATAGCATTGCATTTACTGAGGTGGAAAAGACGCCAGGAGGGACAGGTTTGGAAGGGAAATCAGGACCTCAGTTTTGGACACATGAAATGTGAGTTGCCTGGGAAACATCCAAGTGGTAGACTAAACAGGTATCTGGATTCAGCAGCGGGTAAGGGCTAGAAATATAAATTTGGGAATTAATAAAATATGGATGATTCTCACTATACTTAAGATAAATTAAATGCTTTCTGGAAAGAGACATCAGATAAGCAAAGCACTATTGAAGAAGAACAAAGTTGGTGGCCTTACACTCCTGGATCTCAAAATCTACTATACCATCACAGTATTCAAAACAGCCTACTATTGGTACAACAAACACACATAAACCAATGGAATAGAGCTGAAAATCCAGAAATAGATCCATCAACCTATGGTCAGCTGATTTTTGACAAAGGTTTGCTGAAATCCATAAAATGGGGAAGAGATAGTCTCTTTAAAAAATGGTACTGAAAAAACTGGGCATGTATTTTGTAGAAAAATGAAACAAGATCCTTACCTCACACTAAACACAAAAACTAACTCCAGATGGAACAAAGGCTTAAATGTGAAACCTAAAACTATAAAGTTCCTCAAGGAAAAAATAGGGGCAAATTAAGGGGCCCCAATTTATGGCATAAATAGATTATCAAGCATGACCCAAAATGAACTGACAGCAGAAGATAAACTAGATGAATGGGATCTTCTAAAAATTAAATATTTATGGGCTTCCAAAGACTTCTCCAAAAGAGTCAAAAGAGAACCTACACATTGGGAAAAAATATTAAGCAATGACATATCTGACAAGGGACTTATCTCTAAAATTTATAGAAAACTCCAACAACTCAAAAACAAAAAGATGGGAGGCGGGGCAAGATGGCGGACTAGGCAGAAGGATTGCACAGACCCTCTTCAACAAAGAAAAGGGAAACCAATTAACACAGACACAGAAGATAATC
>NW_006921957.1:510107-510789 GCF_000298275.1 Orycteropus afer afer
GACAAGAACAGATATATGCCCACCCATGTTCATCACAGCACTATTTACAAAAGCAAAAAGATGGAAACAATCTAGGTAGCCATCAGCAGAAGAATGGATAACCAAACTATGGTACATACAAACAATGGAATACTATGCAACACTAAAGAATAATGTAGAATCTACAAGACGCTGCACAACGTGGATGAACTTGGAGGACATTATGCTGAGTGAAATAAATCAATCACAGAAGGACAAATATTGTTTTGACTGATTATTGTAAAAAGTCAAGGAAAGGTTTATATGTGGAAGGAAACTTTGTTGGTTACCACGGGTGGAAGGGGAGGGGAGAGAACACTGCGAAAAAGAAAGAAAGAGAGAGAGAAGAAAAGAAAAAGATAAATGCCTTCTAAGCAAAAACTCCCCTTTTGGACATCAAGCTCAGTTGGCATAACATACCACACAAAAACATTGTTCTACATCCTACTTTGTTGAGTAGCAACTGGGACCTTAAAAGCTTGTAAGCAGCCATCTAGACTCAACGATGGGTCTCTCCTCATCCAGAGCAAAGAAGAATGAAGAAAACCATAGACACATGGAAACAATTTGTCCAAGGTACTAATAAACCATAGGAGCTCTGGTAGCATAGTGGCTAAAGCACTTGACTGCTAACCAGAAGGCTGGCAGTTCAAACCCACCAGCC
>NW_006921957.1:511840-522539 GCF_000298275.1 Orycteropus afer afer
TGGTGGTTTCAGTTGCCTCATATGCATGTGAAAGCTGGACAATGAATAAGGAAGACAGAGGAAGAGTTGATGCTTTTGAGTTGTGGTGTTGGTGAAGAATACTGAAAGTATCATGGATTACCAGATGAACTAACAAATCTGTCCTGGAACATGCGCAGCCAAAATGCTTCTTGGAAGCAAGAATGGCCAGACTTCATCTCACCTACTTTTGGTCATGTTGTCAGAAAGGACTATGCCCTGGAGAAGGATATCATGCTTGGTAAAGTGGAGGCTCAATGAAAAAGGGGAAGACCCTCAATGAGATGGATTGACACAGTGGCTGCAACAATGAGCTCAAGTATAATAAGGATTGTGAGGCTGGCACAGGACCAGGCATTGTTTCGTTCTGTTGTACATAGGGTCACTATGAGTCAGAGCCCACTCAACAGCACCTAACAACAACATAGTAGTTCTATGTTCATCTTTTCCACAGTGGCTGACCATTTGACATTCTCACCAGCAGTGGATGAAGTTTTCAGTGTCACAACTTGACAACACCTTTTGTTTCCTTTTTTTTCTTTTTTTGTCATTGCCATTCTAATAAGGCTGAAGTGGTATCTCAGTGTAGTGTGGATAATTTTTAAAGCCAGGCATCTGTGTGATATCCCCATGGAGGAGTGTAGAGAGAGAAGAGGACCAAGGACTGAGCCCTGGAGCCTGTGGGAGTAGAGGTAGGGGTGGTGAGGAAAGGCAAGAAAGGAGACAGGTAGAAGCTAGCATGGTAAAAGGGAAGCACTTGAGAGATGTGCCCTTGGAGGCCAGAAGAGTTTCAAGGGCTTGGTCAGCTACATCAAATGGTGCTGATAAATCAACTAAGATTAGACTGAAAATTTACTTTTGAAATTGGCAATATAGATGACCTTGACAAGAACAGTTTCACTGGTATGTTGAGGGCAAAAGTCTGATTGGAATAATACATGAATATGGGAGTGGAGGGGAGCTCTGGTAGCGTAGTGCCTAAGGCACTTGACTGCTAACCAGAAGGCTGGTGGTTCAAACCCACAGGCCACTCCTCAGAAGGAAGGTTGGGCAATCTACTTTCATAATGATACTGCCTCAGAAACCCAAGGAGGGGTCACTATGAGTCGGGTCCAACTCGACGGCACATAACAATAACAACAACATGGGAGCGGAGAAGTGGAGACAACTCCTTCAAGGAATTTTGCTATAAAAATGCAGAGAAATGGGGCAGACACCAGAAGGGGGTGTGGGGTCAATGGTGAAATTTTTATTTTTATTTTTATCTTAGGATAGTTCTTGTTAGATCAGTGTTATGTGCTGGTCAAAATGATCCAGGAGAGAAAGAAACTGATGATGAATAAGAGAGAAGGGACAACGTAGGGTTGGAATTCTTGAGGATCCAAAGGGACAGGATCTAGTGCACAAGTGGAATGTTGTGCTTGGACAGGAGCAGAGAGAATCCACTGGAGTAACAGGAGGAAGGCAGAGTGTGTAGGTAAAATAAATTTACAACACATATGGGGGGGCATAATTAAAACCATAAGAGATGGATTTAACCAGAATTGGGGATGTGCCAGGCAAAAATCATAAAGCAAGAGAGGGGCAAGGGAACAAAGGTATAAACAAAGAAGTGGTTATAATGATGGACTGTGGAATCTGGTTGGGGTAAAGAGCAAAGTGAGAACAAGAAGGGTGTGGAGAACATGGAAAAAGTGGTAGAACCAATGAATTGTAGGAGTCAGTGAAGTCAATGTTGTTGATGAACTAAAGAGAGCAAGGTGAAAAGATAGAAGGTGGTGGGCAGATGGAGAAAGATGGAAATTGAGGTTACCCAGGGGATAGAGTTCTTGATAAAGACATTTCTAGGATATGAACTGTGGAATGCAGTGTAATAACTCAACCCTCTGAAATGGATGTTGTGGTAGTTAAGTTGTGTGTCAACTTGGCTGGATCTGGTTTTGAGACTGGTAATCAACTCCATGGCAGAATCTACCGTAAGCAGCTGAGTAGCTGCCATAGGGATACAGTCTGTTTCCAGTATGTAAGAAGCAGTTTTGAGAAAGGTGCTGTTGAGTGGGCTCTGAATCATCAGTGGTCTGCTGTGTTGTCTGCCAATCTTGGAACTGTTTAACTAGTGGCCTAAATTGTTGCTTGATAATTTGGGGACTGTGCCATTTTACTTGTTGACCTCGGGTTTGTCAGCCTCAGCAGCCAGCAGCTGAAGTCTCCAGTTTCAGTGGGCTGGGAGCAAGAGGCAGAGCTGAAGCCCCAGGTCAGGGGGCTTTCACCCAGCCCTTAGAGCTGGCACTTTGAACTCAGACTGCTAGCCTCCTAAACTATAGGAGAATAAATGCCTATTTGTTAAAGCCCCCACTTGTGGTATTGCTTTCAGAGTGGCACTAGAGAACCAAAACAGATGTCAAATGATAACATGCTTTTAAAAGCTCTGTTAATAAATGGCAGAGTCTAAGTCCAGCACCTGTTCAGTTTTACCCAAGCCACATCCTTCTGCTCCTACAAGTAACGTTTACCTTTAAGGTGCTCAATTCCTCAGACTCATTTGGAGTGACAACAATCACTCTCTTTCAATCTGATTACATTTCCTAAAGGAAACTCAGGGTACTGCTACCACAAGAACAGGGAATGGCTGCTGAACAAGCAATCAGATGAGGTGCTCTAGTCTCCCATCCTGTACTCCCTTCTCCACCAGACCCAACCCTCTCTGCAGCAGGCAGGACTTCTAGCCCAGAGCTCTTAGCCTTGGGGTAGTGGTAGACTCTACTTATTTGCTCTTCACTCCTGAGGAAAGCAGAAAAATGTGTGTGTAAGCCCAGTCACAAATATGACCATGGGCCTGTCACATAGCAGATACTCAATAAAAATTTGTTGGATGAATGAATGATTCAAATTCCAGGGGCCTCACTTGCTCCCTCCAGGTTAAGAACTGGTGTTACCCCTATCCTCTCTGGAGAGAGACTGCCCATTTCCCCATCCTTCTGGCCATTTCAAACTTCCCAGAGATGGAGTCTGCCCCTCCTTAGAACCACACTGTACTCTTCCTCCTTCTCTCAAACTTGTGGGGCAGGGCTCACCTTTCCCCAGCAATACTACTCTTTCGCCATCCTCAGTCAGCTATCACTGATCTTCTGGACCCAACACATCATTTGGAGCATCCCTCAAGCAGTCCTACTGAGGACTGGGCTTAAACTTGGTGAAAATGAGCCCTTTCACATGGTCATCATTGAGAAGTAAGAGTTAAGAATTGAAAAGGTTAAGAAAAGAATGGGAGTTAGGACACTACCTTCAACTGTTTCTTAATCATTCCGGTGTCACCAAGTATATATCTTCAGCAGAGTTTCCTAAGAACTGAGACTAGGAAAATGTTTCAAGATCACAGTCCATAAGGTTTCTTTACTTCCTCAATGGAGATTAGCCTGTTGTTGGCCATGGTATTCCACAAAGCCCTGCAGAAGAGCTCGCCACACCTCTGATCTCCCCAACCACACCACCGTGAAATTTCATTATAAATACCTCATAAGGTTCCACATTGGATCCAACATCCAGGATCATGGGATAATTTCTTCCCATGTCACCAGCTCCATCTTGCTACATTGGGTATATAATTAGATATCACACACATATATGTAACAATGTAGCAATCTGTGGATCCAGACAGTTAGTTATCTTTGGGGATACCAGGTCTAGAAGGAAGAGAGTACAAGCATGTCATGGCCTATCACACCCTCTCCTGACTCATGCAAGTGGCCAGAAATGGCAGAACAACTGCACAGAGCAGCCCCATTATTTTGCTCCTTCCCAGCCCTGATTCCTCAGGTCCCATGCAGTAAGAATAGTCATCTCTTCTATAGCCTCACTTTCTCATGGAGGCCCTAATAGAAAGGGGAAAGGAGGAAAGTTGGTACCCACCTGAGATCCTGAGAGTATTGGGGAAGTTCCCATGTATACATCCTCTGGTGACAGGTATCACATAAGCTTGGAAGGAGAGATGCCTTTCCTCATGGAGACAGGAAGTTCAAACCTGGGCGTTGTTGCAATATCCCCACACACACTGATTTCCCAATCAGAACAAGTGTCTCTTCCTCATTCTGGGGGCAAGGATGGATCTGGCAAAACACCAATAGGCCTTCAGGGAAAAAAGGTTAAGAAAAGAATGGGAGTTAGGACACTATCTTCAACTGTTTCCTAATCATTCCAGTATCAACACAGAGTGAATCATGAAAGCTAATGGACTTGTGTTGCCACTCCTTTTGATCCTCAAACCAACAGTTAAAGTTAGATTGAATACCAGGAAGCAAATCCCCATGGTTCACCCAGTGCTCTGTGGGTCCTGTGAGGAATGTGAGGCTGTGGCCTGTGGTAGCAGCTTTCACTCATAAAATGTGCTTTGTATTCTAAGTAAGCTTGCTGTTGTTTGAGGTAGAAGGACAATGAGTCACTTGTGTGGTGTGCTATTGGTTCTAGGATTTCAGAGTGACCCAGGGTGAAGTAAGGACCTGGTGTACCTTAAAGTCCACATGCCCTTAAAATTAATGTCTGCCCATCTCTTACTGGTCTGTCTTTGCCTTTTAAAGGTCCCTACTCCATCATAACACAGCACAAAGCTGAGTTCATTAATTTTTCCAGAATAAAACGTCTAATGCTTTCTGTGTACACAAGGTTTCGTTTTCAGTTTTTACGAGTTTGAGGGATGACATCTGCAGATGGTAGCAATCTCCCTGTGTCTGCTGACAGACTTTTAACTTACTTTCTATCTGGATAGTACACAGAGCTCTGGTGGCGCAGTGGTAAAAGCATTGGGATGTTAACAGAAATATTGGTAGTTGGAACCCACTAGCTATTCCATGGGAGAAAGATAAAGCAGTCTGCTTCCATAAAGATTTACAACCTTGATAACTCTATGAGGCAGTTCCACTCTGTCCTGTAGGGTTGCTCTGGGTAGGCATTGACTTGATAGTAATGGATTTAGTTTTTATCTAGGTAGCACAGTCTAGCAGGCCAGGTGTGTAGCGAAGCTCTCTGAATGTGGATCAAATTCAGGGGTGGATTATCAAATAAGCAAGGATGTGGTGAAACCCATGGGAAATTGTTTACTACAGATTAGTAAATAAGCCCAAGTAAGCACATGCTTCCTTTGTTTACTGTGTGTTCTGTCCCTGTCAAGGACTATAAATTTGAAAAGAGGCTTCAGCTCTGTGGGAATATGCTATGGGGTTGGATGTCAGCTATACCTAGAACCAGAATCTATGAAGTGATGAAAAAATGTGAAATTGTTCACTACAGTCTGGCAAGTAAGCACTAGTAAGCCTGTGCTTATCTTACTGGGTAATCTGACATTGAAAATTTTTTGGCATCAGAACCAAGCTCCACCAATTAGCAAATTTTAGGAAGCCTCAGCTTCCTCTTCTTGAAATGGGAATAATAATATTGAAAACTATCTCAAAAGATTGAGTCCCTAAGATGTTGTTGTTGTTATGTGCCATCGAGTCAGCCCCGACTCATAGCAACCCCTCCTTGGGTTGCTGAGGCAGTATCACTATGGAAGTAGATTGCCCAGTTTTCCTTGCTCCCTGTAGTTACCTCTTCCCTGTGTCCTTCCCTCCTTCTGGTTAGCAGTCAAGTGCCTTAGGCACTATGCTACCAGAGCTCCTCCCTGAGATGTAGTCAGCACCTTTTTCTGACACTTATAAATGTTCAGTAACTGTTGTTGTTATGTGCGGTCGAGTCAGACCTGACTCACAGCGACCCCTCCTTGGGTTTCTGAGGCAGTATCACTATGGAAGTAGATTGCTCAACCTTCCTTCCAAGAAGTGGCTGGTAGGTTTGAACTGCCAACCTTCTGGTTAGCAAGTGCCTTAGGCGCTACGCTACCAGAGCCCCTTCAGTAACTGTTAGCCATTGTTATTAAGTATTTTTGGTGTTCTAGCATAAGACTTCTGTTTGCAATACTGGGTATATTTCAACTTGACCATGGTCAATAAAGGTTGGTTATGCTTTAAGTTAAGTCCTGAGCTTTCCACCATCTGAACACTCTGTAGGGTATTGATTTCACCTTCTGGCCTCACAGGGCTTCTCTGGGCCAAATAGCCTTTGTCAACCAGTTTGTGTAAGAGACTGCTTTCAAAGCTTTGTTGAATTAACTGGGGCTTCATTTAAATAAGAGGTTGTTTTTAGAAGCTTTCTTTTTCCAACAAAGAAAAGAACACAATAGATTACAAGTAATCCACATTCTTCATCACAGTTTGTTACAAATACCTGGCACATCTGTTCAGATCAGAGTGAGAACACACACACACAGTCACTCTCTAACTTCAGGGACACAACCTCAGCCAGATGTACCGAAAGGCTTTGCTGACAAACTTCCTTCTACTATAGAGTTATTCCCTGGAAGAATAGCAAAAATAATTTTTGAACTGACAATATATCTTCAGTTGCAGCTGAAGTTAAACACAAGTCCCATTGTTACCAACTATTCACCTAAAAAAAAAAAATTAAAAGAATTTCTGTTGCTCTTGTTGTTGTTGTTTAATTGTGATTTGATTGAAAGTTTACAGAGCAAATTCACTTTCCATACAGCAGTTCACATGCACTTTGTCTCATGACATTGACTATAATTTACCCAATGCAACAGTTCCTCTCCCACTTCCTCCCCGTAGTTACCTCTTCCCTGTATCCTTCCCTCCATGCACCCCTGCCCCCCCACCAGCTGTCTCCTTGTGCATACACTGCCCTTCTATTCTCTCATGATTGTTCTCTTCAAGGAGTGTATCTACCTACTTTAAATATTCAGCTCATATGCTTGTCTTTTGTTTGGCTGGAAGCCACAGGAGTGGGTTCAATTTCAGACCTGAAGGGCAGCTAGGGGCCATAGTCTCAATGGTTCCATTGGCTCTATCAGAGCAGCAAAGCTGGTTCCTAACTTAAAAGAATTTTAAAAAATATTTTTCTTTTATTTTTTAACAACAAGAAAATATATTTTTCCTTGTTTTGGTGATTGATGTGAAGAATGATTTATTGATAAAATAGATTTGAGGCAAAGAGAGGATTTAGGAATTAGATTAACATGTTGCCTATTTCAACCAAAAGAAAACTTCATAATGTTGTTAAGACAACACATTTGGTTCTTCAAAAAGCAATTATGACAAACAATAGAGTTTAGGCATTTATGGAATATACAAAGACACCCATTACTTGGGATTGCACAAAACAAAGAAATATCTTAAATACTTTTCAAAATTGTCTAGCAGCCAAGACATAAGGGCATGCTTTAGGAGGACCATAAGAATGTAATTTTGGGGTAAAAGGGCATATTGGAACTACTCATTTCCTTTAAAATCACTGAGCAAAACAAAGCAGCATTCAGTTTCACATACTGACTTTACACAGTTTAAATATAATAGCTTGACTACAATCCAAGAAGCAAGAAGGGGCTCTCACTTTATTTATTTTGAAAAATAATTGCATGAACACTCAGGTAATCCACCCTAGTCTGGCAGGTTTATTTGGGAGGAGTCTCTACTATAATTTAACACTTACCCACATGGCCCTGCTGTCAATTTTGGGAGGCAAACTGGGGAGAGTCATAATCTTTCTCAGATAAAGCCTCTGTTGAACTAGCCAGAAATTTCACCAGCTCATGGGTGTGCATAATTTGTATAATAATTTTACTCAAATGGGTCTCAATTCCACCACATTTCTGCAAGAAGACTGTAGACCTTGTCTACATGGAAAATTAAATTCGTGGACATATTCAAAAGGGTCTGTTAAATGTTTCCATGAATATTTACACTTAGTCTAAAACCCTAAGGGCAGTTTAAAAAAAAGCTACATGGAAGACCAAAACAATTACTGCAACGGGTATAAGTCAACTTATTGTTACAGCCACATATTAAAAGATGCTGGTGGAAGATGGAGAGTCAGACTTCTTTGTTGCTTGTGAAGATGAGGATCACTTGCACTATGGTGGGCCCAGATCATAGGGAATGGGCCTCTTCCTAAAATAAAAGAAAACAATGCTTTGACTGGTTTCCAGATAAGCATTCTCCTCAGTAGTGGTACTTAATATCACAACAGACATTCACATTCCTAAGCTTTCTCATGTATATTGTTGTTGTGTGCCATTGTGTCAATTCCAATCCATAGCAATGCTATAGGACAGAACAGTACTGCCCCATATGGTTTCCTAGGCTATAATCTTTATGAAGATATAATTAAGGTCTTTTTTTTTTTTTTTGGCTCTTGTAGACTTGTTTTAAATTCCTTCCACTTCAATTTGAACTTGCATTATGAGCAAGTTCCACAGTCAGCTCCTGGCCTTGTTCTGATGATACTGAGCTTCTCCATTGCCTCTTTCCACATATATAGCCCATCTGATTACTGTGTATTCCATCTGGTGAGGTCCACATGCATAGCTGCCTTTTATGTTGTTGAAAAGGTATTTGCAATGAATAAGTCATTGGTTTGCAAAATTCTATCATGTGATCTCTGGCATCATTTCCATCACCAAGGTCATATTTTCTAACTACTGATGATTCTTCTCTGTTTCCAACTTTCCCATTCCAATCACAAGTAACAATCAATATGTCTTGATTGCATGATTAGTCAATTTCAGACTGCAGAAGTTGGGAAAAAATCTTCAACCTTTAGTGGTTGGGGCATAAATTTGAATAACAGTAGTATTAACTGATCTTCCTTGTAGGCATATTGATATTATCCTATCACTGACAGCATTATACTTCTGGATAGATATTGAAATGTTCTTCCTCATTGCTGGCATAGAAGACCATATAATTGTCTGGTTCAAAATGGCCAATACCAGTCCATTTAAGCTCACTAATACCTAGGATACTGATCTTTATGTGTTCTATTTCATTTTTCAGGTGACACAATCTTCCTTGCTGAAAGTGAAGATGACTTGAAGCACTTACTGATGAAGATTAAAGACTAAAGTCTGCAGTATGGATTACAGTTCAACATAAAGAAAATGGGAGTTCCTGTAAGATGGCGGACTAGGCAGAAAGACTGCACAGACCCTCTTCAACAAAGAAAAGGGAAACCAATTAACACAGACACAGAAGATAATCCTGGACCCCTGAGCCTTCAAGGGAAGGATATAGAAGTGGACTAAACCCCAACTAGCAGAAGAATTTGCATGAAAATACCAAAAAAGGAGACATACGGAGCTGCAGTCTGGCAGTGATCCTGAGTGATCCTGATGGCACAGACAGCTTGGAGATTCCAGAGTGGTGATAGGACTTGAGAATTAACCTAAAAATCAGTCCTGCTAGCCAGAGACTGCACGGAGGACTGTGCATGGTGGCTGGGGAACAAATGGAGAAGGTGAAGAGAAAGGCAGGATGAGCTGTGGACTTTTGCCGTCTGGAGAGCGCTGCAATTTTGAATGTTACAAGTGGCTTTACCATTTTGGATGTTTAAAGAGACTGCATTCTCTGAGATTCCAGGCGCTTAAGAAGAGGTTTGGCTTTCCAGCAACCCCAAGGACACTCCAGACCTGCAAGAGTGAAAAGGTACCACATTCCTCTTGTTACTCTTAAATCCCACACTCCCACCCACCTTCTGGGCCCACAAGAACTCCATCACACTCTGTGTGCTGAGGCAGAGCCTGGGTGCCCTGCCCTGTCCTCCACCAATTTTTCTTTTTTCTTCTTTTTATTATATTTTTCTTTTTCACTTTTTTTTCTGGTGATTAATTTGCTTGTATTTATGTTTTAAAACAGCTACTATTATTAATATTTTTGTCCTTTTTAATATTAATCTTACTCTTCCCCTCCCAGGTCCTAGTTTTCAGCTTTTTTTCTTTTCCCTGTTCCTAGTTGAAAATTTTATTATTACTATTTTTTTTAATTTAATTTTTTTTCTTTTTTTCCCCTTTTTTTTCTCATGGTTAACCCCATTCCTTGTTTTTCTTTTTGCATTTTTCTCATTTTTTTCCTTCATTATTTTCCTTCTGTACCTCTTTTCTCTTAGTGCCCTATCCCCAGATATTGCAGGTTCTCTTATTTTTTCTTCTTCTTTTTCCCTTTTTTCTTTTTTTGGTTACTGTTCCTGTGTGATTACATGGTGTGTTTTTTGTCCACGTGCTTTTAGTTTTTTGATGCTTATTCAATTGTAATTTTTGCCTAACTGAGTGGGAGACAGCAACAGTCCCCATAAGACACAACTACACCCACACCTCATGCAACTTCACTTACCAAGTGAGAGCCACTACCTCCTTCTCCACCAATGGGCTAATGATAAAAAGCCACCAGGAAAAGCCTGAATCACCCTTGGCTCCTCTTCACAAACAGTTAACAGAGATCTTAATACAACAACGCCATGATGCCTCAGAGACAACAGACCATCACAGTTCACACAAAGAAGCAGGATAAAGTGGTAGAAACAAGGGAGCAGGATACAGACCCAGAACATATCCCTGAGGAAGAAGCAGCACTGGAACTCTCTGATAAAGAATTCAAAAGAATTATATTTAGGTGTCTTCAAAGGATTGAGAGACAGACCAAAGAAAACACAGAAAAAACCTTACAATAATTTGGGAAGAAAATACAAGAACAAAATGACAAAATAAATGAAAAATTACAAATGATTCTAAATCTACAGAGAGAAATCCAGAAGATTAATACTAAATTGTCAGAAACAGATAACACATTGGAAGGGCAAAGGA
>NW_006921957.1:524451-526416 GCF_000298275.1 Orycteropus afer afer
GGAGACAGCTCAGGGGCAGGAGTGCATGGAGGGATGGACACTGGAAAGAGGTAACTATGGGGAGGAAGTGACAGGGGAGCTATTGAATTGTGGTAAACTGTGGTCAACGTCATGAGACAAAGTGTATGTGAACTGCTGTATGGAAAGTGAATTTGCTCTGTAAATCTTCACCCAAATCACAATTAAAAAAAAAAAGAAGAAGAATATTTTCAACAACAACAACAACAAAAACATAAAGAAAATGAAAATCTTCACAACTGGACCAATAAACAGTATCATGATAAATGGAGAAAAGATTGAAGTTGTCAAAGATTTCATATTACTTGGGTCCACAATCAGCACCAAAGGAAGCAGCAGTCAAGAAATCAGATGCCGTATTGCACTGGGAAAATATGCTGCAAAAGACCTCTATAAAGTGTTTGAAAAGCAAAGATGTGTCTTTGAAGACTAAGCTGTGTCTAAACCAAGCCATGGTATTTTCAATCACTCCATATGCATGTGAAAGGTGGACAGTGAATAGGGAAGAGAGAAGAAGTTGCAGCTTTTGAATTGTGGTGTTGGTGAAGGATACTGAAAGTACCACAGACTGCTAGAAGAACTAACAAATATGTCCTGGAAGAAGTGTAGCCAAAATGCTCCTTGGAAGCAACTACTACTACTACTTTGGTCATGTTTTTAGAAGGGATCATTCCCTGAAGAAGGATATCATACTTGGTAAAGTGAGGGTCAGCAAAAAAGAGGAAAGCCCTCAACAAGATGGATTGACACAATGCCTACAACGATGTACTCAGGCATAGCAGTGACTATGAGGCTGGCACAGGACCAGGCAGTGTTTCATTCTGTTGTCCATAAGGTGACTATGAGTCAAAGCTGACTTGATATCACCTAACAACATCAACAATTTCATTTTTGACAACTTTCACTTTTGACAACCAAAATACAACCTTCATTAAATCCCACTTGAATTTAGAGACCATCTGAAGAATAGATTTCATTCATTGAACACCAATGACCAAAGACCTGAAGAGTTGTGGGATGACATCAAGATCATCATACATGAAGAAAGCAAAAAGTCATTAAAAAGAGAGGAAAGGAAGAAAAGACAAAAATGGATGTCAGAAGACATTCTGAAAATTATTCTTGAATGGAAAGAGTATCTAAAGCAAATGGAATAAATGATGAAATAAAAGAGGTGAATAGAAGATTTCAAAGGGTAGCTCAAGAAGACAAAGTAAGGAAGATGGCAGAATAGGCAGACAAACTACACAGACCCTCTTCAACAAAGAAAAGGGAAACTAATTAACACAGATACAGAAGATAATCTTGGAGCCCTGAGCTTTGAAAGGAAAGATACAGAAGTGGACTAAACACCAACTAGTAGCAGAACCTGCATGAAAATGCCAAAAAAGGAGATGTGCGGAGCTGCAGTCTGTCAGTGACTCAAATGGCATGGAGAGCTTGGATATTGTCAAGTGGTGTTAGGACTTAAGAATTAACTAAAAACTGGCCCTGCTAGCCAGGGGCTGCACAGAGGACTGCACTGGTGGCTGGCAAGCAAAAGGGGAAGCAGCAAAGAGGGAAACAGGCTGAGCTGTGGACTTTTGGCTGTCCGGAGGGTGTGGCCATTTTGAATGTTTACAAGTGGTTCAATCATTTTGGATATTTAAAGTGACAGCTGTTCTCTCAGATTCCAGGGACCTAAGAATAGGCTCCACTTGCCGGGGACTGCAAAGAAACGAAGGACTAGAAAACTGCAATATTCCCCTTGTTATTCTTATATCCCACACCCTTTTAGTGAACAGAGGTGCACCCATCCCTCACTCCCACCCACCTTCTGGACCAGTAGGATACCATCCGAGTCTGTGTGCTCTGACGGAACTTGGGTGCCTTGCCCCATCCAGTCCAGATTTTTTTTCCTTTTTTCTTTTTTAAAATTTGTTTGGTCTGTTTAAATTTTTTTTTTTT
>NW_006921957.1:529001-533914 GCF_000298275.1 Orycteropus afer afer
ACCTGAGAGTGAGCCTCCCATAACATTGCATTGTGCCACACCACAGAAATAACCCAGGTAGATAACATTTACAATCAGGAGCTCCTCAGTTGCTCATTCCACCACTGAGTTTACAATGACTTATGGGTAGAAAAGCCATACTAAGTAATTTACTACACTGCAGATGGTATATAAGAAACCCTGAAAAAGAAAAATGTCCAACTAAGAATTATATACCCAGCAAAAATGTCCCTCAGATATGAGGGTGAAATTAGAAGATTGCCAGATAAGCAAAAATTAAGGGAATTTGTTATAACCAGACCAACCTTATAAGAGATACTAAAGGGAGTCCTTTGAACAGAGAACCAATAACAGCAAAAAACAACTGACCATTAATACACAAGATGACATAACCCAGAAACCAACATAGCTATGGAAGTATCCAAAGTAAAATAAGCTTACAAGATTGTAAACAGGGAACCAGAGACATGAATTGGAAAATGAGGACAACTACAAACCAAAAAGAGGGAAAAACTGTGTAGTTACAGAACTTCTATATGGTGAGGAAGTCAAGAGAGTTGCAGATAGAATGAACTATGCTAACCTTGGGGAGAAAATTATAAATCACAGAGTAACTTCAAAGAAAAATTATAAACTTTCACATCACAATAAAAAAGAAGACAAACACAAATATTTAGCAAATACTAAAACAACAGCAATGAAGGAAATGATAACATGATTCATAAACATAATGAGATTAGCACAGATAATTATATGACACAGAGAAACCAGGAACACCATGAAAAAGCACATAACAAAATGAGAGCAACCAATTCATACTTGTCAATAATTACACTGAATGTCAATGGATTAAATGCAACACTCAAGAGACGCAGAGTTGCAGAGTGGATAAGAAAACATAACCTATCAATATGCTGTCTACAAGAGACACAGCTTAGAGACAAGACCAAAATAGACTAAAAATCAAAGGTTGGAAAAAGATATATCAAGCTAATGACAATCAAAAAAGAGCAGGAGTGGCGAGATTAATTTCTGATAAAATTGACTTTAAGAGAAAAACCACCATAAGTGACAAGGAAGGACATTATATAATGATTAAAGGATCAATTGAACAAGATGATATAACCATAATAAATATCTATAGACCCAATGAAAGAGTCCCAAAAATACATAAATCAGATTTTAACAGAATTGAAAAGACAAATAGATGACTCCACAGTCATAGTACTCATGGCCATCGAGACAGACCTGACTCATAGCGACCCTCCTTGGGTTTCTGAGGTGATATCACTACAGAAATAGATTGTCCAACCTTCCTTCTGAGGAGTGGCTGGTGGGTTTAAACCACCAGCCTTCTGGTTAGCAGTCAAATGCCTTAGGCACTACACCACCAGAGCTCCTACAGTTATAGTAGAAAACTTTAATACACCACTTTCAGTCACAGATAACACAAGTGGAAAGAAACTCAACAAAGATGCAGAAGAACTAAGTAATACAATCCACCAACTTGACCTCATAGACATCTACAGAGCACTTCACCCAACAACAGCAAAATACACATTCTTTTCCAGCACACATGGAACATTATCCAGGATTGACCATATGTTAGGTCACAAAGCAAGCCTCAACAAATTTAAAAACACTGAACTACTGCAAAGCATCTTCTCAGATCACAATGCTATCAAATTAGGATCAACAATAGGAAGATCAATGGAAAAAGAATGAACACATGGGAACTGAACAACTTCCTCCTTAAGAATGACTGGGTAAGAGAAGAAATAAAAAATAAAATTAAAAAATTCCTTGAATCAAATGAAAATGAAAACACAACGTACCAAAATCTTTGTGATACAGCAAAAGCAGTGATCAGCCAATTTATAGCAATAAGTGCACACATCAAAAAAGAAGAAAGAGCCAAAATCAACACTTTAAACCAACATCTCCAACAATTAGAAAAAGAATGCAAGAAAAGCCATCACCAGAAAAAAAGGAAATAATAAAGATTTGAGCAGAAATCAATGAAACAGAAAATAGACAATAGAAAAATCAAGAAGACTAGAAGTTTGTTTTTTGAAAAGATTAATAAAATTGACAAACAACTGGCAAATTTAACAAAGGAAATGAGGGAGAGAATACAAATAACATGAATAAGAAACGAAATGGGTGACATCACAGCAGAACCAACTGAAATAAAAAGTATAATATCAGGATACTATGAAGAACTGTACTCCAACAAATTTGAAAATCTAGAAGAAATGGACAGATTTCTGGAAACACACTACTTACCTAAACTAACACAGACTGAGGTGGAAAAGTTGAACAGATCCATAACAACAACAACAACAAAATTGAACCGATCATAAAAAAATTACCAACAAAAAAAGTCCTGGTCCAGATAGTTTCACCAGAGAATTCTACCAGACATTCAGAGAAGAACTGACACCAATCCTACTCAAACTATTTCACAACACAGAAAAGGGTGGGATCCTCCCAATTTCACTTTATGAAACAAGCATAACCTTGATACCAAAACCAGGCAAAGACATCACTAAAAAGAAAAACTACAGACCAATGTCGCTCATGAATATAGATGCAAAAATCTTCAACATCTTCAATAAAAATCTTCAAAATACTAGCCAACAGACTACAACAAATATCAAAAAAATAATACATTATGACCAAGTTGGGTTCTTATCAGGTATGCAAGGATGGTTCAACATTAGAAAAAGAATTAACATCGTCCATCACATAAATAAAACAAAAGAAAAGAATCACATGATCATATCAATTGATGCAGAAAAGGCATTTCATAAAATTCAACACATTCCTGACAGGGCCCAGAGGCCAGAACAGATAAGGAGGGTGGGGGACAGCTCCCAGGTAGCAGGGAGCAGCAGCAGACAGGGCTGGCAGGAACAGGTAGGGGGGAGCCCAGGAAGTGACTGGAGTGGTTGGAACAACTAAGGGAGATGAACTTGTCTGTTGGTTTGTCGTAATGTGGTGGCTTGCATTTTGCTGCAAGGCTGGAGGCTGTGCCAGCAGGGTGCCCATGGTGGACCAGTTTTGTAGAGCTTCCAGACTCAGACAGACTTGGAAGAAGGAAGAGGCCATCCACTTCCCAAAGAATTGGCCAGTGAAAACCTTATGAATAGTATTGAAATACTGTCTGATATACTACTGGAACATTTTGTGAATAGCCCTGAAACATTGTCTGATACAGTGCCAGAAGATGAGCCTCTCAAGTCGGAAGGCACTCAAAATATGACTGGGAATGAGCTGCCTCATCAGAGTAGAGCCTACCTTAATGCTATGGATAAAGTAGCCTCCATTTGCTGAAGTGGCATGACTCAATATAGAAGAAACAGCTGGAAACATCCATTGATAATCAGAACATGGAATATACAAAGTATAAATCTAGGAAAATTGAAAGTTGTCAAAAATGAAATGGAACACATAAAGATTGATATCCTAAGCATTAATGAGCTGAAATGGACCAGTTTGGGCCATTTCATATCAGATAAACCACATGATCTACTATGACAGAAATGACAAATTGAAGAGGAATGGCATGGCGTTCATCACAAAGAATGTTTCAAGATCTATCCTGAAGCACATGCTGTCAGTAATAGAATAATATCCATACACCTACAAGGAAAGCCAGTTAATACTACTATTATTCAAATTTATGCACCAACTACCAAAGCCAAAGATGAGGAAATTGAAGATTTTTACCAACTTCTGTGGTCTGATATTGACCAAACATGCAATCAGGATGTGCTGATTATCACTGGTGACTGGAATGCAAAAGTTGGAAACAAAAAAGAATCACCAGTAGTTGGAAAATTTGGCTTTGGTGACAAATAATGCTGGAGATCGCATGATAGAATTTTTCAAGATCAATGACTTATTCATTGCAAATACCTTTTTTTCAACAACACAAATGGTGGCTATGCATGTGGACTTCACCAGATGGAATACACAGGAATCAGATTGACTACATCTGTGGTAAGAGGCAATGGAAAAGCTCAATATCTTCAGCCAAAACAAGGCCAAGACCCAATTGTGGAACAGGCCATCAACTGATCATATGCAAGTTCAACTGAAGTTGAAAACAAAACAAATCCAAGAGAGCCAAAATATGACCTTGAACATATCCCTCCTGAATTTAGAGACCATCTAAAGAATAGATTTGATGCATTGAACACCAATGACCGAAAACCAGAAGAATTACGGGATGACATCAAGAACATCATCCATGAAGAAAGCAAGAGGTCATTAAAAAGACAAGAAAAAAAAAAAAGAGAGAGAGACCAAAATAGATGACAGAAGAGACTCTGAAACTTGCCCTCGAATGGAGAGTAGCTAAGGCAAATGGAAGAAATGACAAGATAAAAGAGTTTAACAGAAGATTTCAAAGAGCAGCTCGAGAAGACAAAGTCAATTATTACAATGAATAATCCATACTGCAGACTTTGCAAAGACATGGAGTTGGAAAGCCAAAAGGGAAGAACATGCTCAGCATTCTCAAGCTGAAAGAACTGAAGAGGAAATTTAAGCCTTGAGTTGCAATATTGAAAGATTCTATGGGCAATATATTGAATAATACAGGAAACATCAAAACAACATGGAAGGAATACATAGAGTCACTGTACCAAACAGAATTAGTTGATGTTCATCCATTTCAGGAGGTAGCATATGATCAAGAACCAATGGTACTGAAGGAAGAAGTTGAAGCTGCACTGAGGGAAGTGGCAAAAAACAAGGCTTCCAGAATTGATGGAATACCCATTGAGATGTTTCAACAAACGGATGCCTCAATAGAGGCATTCACTCAGCTATGCCAGAAGATTTGAAAGACAACTACCAGCCAACTGACTGGAAGAGATCCATATTTGTACCCATTCCAAAGAAAG
>NW_006921957.1:536905-538251 GCF_000298275.1 Orycteropus afer afer
CCAGCACTAATAGCAAAGTTCAACAAGACAGAAAATAACAAACGCTGGTGAGGCTGTGAAGAGATTGGGACTCTCATACACTGCTGGTGGGAATGTCAAATGATACAACCACTGTGGAAAGCAGTATGGCGATTTCTTAAAAAGCTGGAATTAGAAATACCACTTGACTCAGCAATCCCATTACTAGGTATACACCTTAAAGAAGTGAGAGCCAGGACAAGAACAGATATATGCACATGCATGTTTATTGCAGCACTACTTACAATAGCAAAAAGATGGAAACAACCTAGGTGCCCATCAACAGAAGAATGGATAACCAAACTGTGGTACATACACAGAATGGAATACTGTTCAACCCTAAAGAGTAACAGTCTTTAGGGTTGAATAGTATTCCATTCAACAGGTGTTATGCAGGTAGAATCTGCATAACACCACATAACGCAGATGAACTTGGAGGACATTATGCTGCGTGAAATAAGTCAATCACAGAAGGACAAATATTTTATTAGTCCATTATCGTAAAAAGTCAAAGAAAGGTTTGTATATGGAAGGAAATTTTTTTTGTTGGTTACCAGAGGTGGGAGGGGAGGGGAGGGAACACTGTTAGATAGGTAGAGACAAGTATTGATTTGGGTGAAGAGAAGGACAATGTACTAAATGTGTGATCAACACGATGCCATGGAGGAAGAGGAAGACATAGAGAGGTGCATGGGAGGTACAGACAACAAAGATGAACCCTTTTGCACATACAATAGCACATACAATACTGTGTTGTCAGCAAAGGCAAACATTGATCTACAGATGGACAGATGGGTGGACAGGCTGAATTATTAGGTATGTTTATGCAGGGAGGGGTGTACCCATGACTATGTATAGGTTTGGCAGACAAGGTTTTTACAAGTGTATTACTACGTTCTGTAAGAATCCCCAGGTATATAGTAGAGCTGACAAGGGACAAGGTTGTAGTTACTTCTTGGGCACAGCCAGCTACCCAGAGGGAGCAAGTAGTTGGACCTGTGGGCTCTGGACCATGGTTGCAGGGGACATCAAGCTCAACTGGCTTAACATACTACACAAAAACATTGTTCCACATGCTACTTTGGCAAGTAGCAACTGGAATCTTAAAAGCCTTCAAGAGGCTATCTAGATGCAACAATGGGTCTCGTCTCATCCAGAGCAAAGTAGAATGAAGAAAACTAAAGACGCATGGAAACAATTAGGCCAAGGGACTGGTACGCTATGTGATCCTCGGCCTATACGACTATGAGACCAGAAGAACTAGATGGTGCCCAGCTACCACTTTCAACCACTCGGAGGGGTATTATTGTAGGAGATCCTGGATAGAC
>NW_006921957.1:538351-539926 GCF_000298275.1 Orycteropus afer afer
AGGTTTGCTGGTCTAATAGAGGTTGGTGAAACCACTAAGACTATGGCCCCTAGCTGCCCTTCAGGTCTGGAATGGAACCCAGTCCTGTGGCTTCCAGCCAAACAAAAAACAGGCATATGAGCTGAACATTAGGTAGATAGACTCCTTGGAGAGATCAGTCATGGGAGAACAGAAGGACTGTGTATGCACAGGGAGACAGGTCGAGGGGCAGGAGTGCATGGGAGGGCAGGACACAGGGAAGAGGTAACTATGGGGAGGAAGTGGGAGGAGAGCTGTTGCATTGTGGAAAATTGCAGTCAATGTCATGAGACAAAGTGTATGTGAGCTGCTGTATGAAAAACAAACTTGCTCTGTAAACTTTCACCCAAATCACAATAATTTCTTTTAAAAAAATAAAAAGAAGACAAAGTAAGGTATTATAAAGAAATGTGCAAAGACCTGGAGTTAGAAAATCAAAAGGAAAGAACATGCTCAACATTTCTCAGGCTGTAAGAACTGAAGAAAAAATTCAAGCCCCAAGCTGCAGTGAAGGATTCTAAGGGCAAAATATTGAATGATGCAGGAAGCATGAAAAGAAGATGGAAGGAAATACAGAGTCGCCATACCAAAAAGAATTAGTTGACGTTCAACATTTCAGGAGGGAGCATATGATTAAGAACCAGTGGTATGGGAGGGAGAACTCCAAGCTGCACTGAAGGAACTGGCGAAAAACAAGGCTCCAGGAATTGATAGAATACCCATTGAGATGTTTCAATAAACAGATGCAGCACTGGAGGAGCTTACTCATCGATGCCAGGAAATTTGGAAGACAGCTACCTGGTTAACCTACTGAAAGAGATCGATATTTGTGCCCATTCCAAAGAAAGGTCGTCTCACAAAATGTGGAAATTATCTAACAATATCATTAATATCACACACAAATAAAATTTTGCTGAAGATAATTCAAAAATGTTTGCAGCAGTATATTGACAAGGAACTGCCAGAATTCAAGCCAGATTCTGAAAAGGATGTAGAATGAGGGATATAATTACTAATGTCACATGGATCTTGGTTGAAAGCAAAGTTTACCAAAAGGATATTTACCTGTGTTTTGTTGACTTTGCAAAGGCATTCGACTGTGTGGATCATAACAAATTATGGATAACATTGAGAAGAATGGGAATTCCAGAAAATTGTGCACATGAGGAACCTGACCAAGAAGCTGTTGTTCAAATAGAACAAGGGGATAGTGCATGGTTTAAAACTAGGAAGGGAGTGTGTCAGGGTTGTATCCTTTCACCATACTTATTCAATCTGTATGCTGAGCAAATAATGCAAGAAGCTGGACTATATGAAGAAGAACACAGCATCAGGATTGGAGGAAGACTCATTAACAGCCTGTGATATGCAGATGACACAACCTTGCTCACGAAAGTGAAGATGGCTGATGGAGATCAAAGACCACAGCTGTCAGTATGTATTACACCCCTGTGGTGGTTATGTTTGTGTGTCAACTTGGCCGGGTCTGGTTGAGTGGCTGGGCAGCTGGTGGTAGTTATTCCCCATGATGAGACTGGCAATCAACTCCATGGTGGG
>NW_006921957.1:540026-543210 GCF_000298275.1 Orycteropus afer afer
TCCATGGTGGGATCTACCACAAGCAGCTGAGTAGCTGCTTTGGGTATGTGGTCTCCTTCACATATATAAGCAGCAGCTTTGGGAATGGTCTCTAGCTTATGGCATGCTTGGACCCTGCATGTAGCCGTGTCATTGTTCAGCAGCCTGCCATGCTCTGCCGACCCTGGAACTTCCAATGGACTTGAATTAATGGCCTGCCATGTGGTTTGGTAACATTGGGACTGTGCCATTTTATTTGTTGACCTTGGGCTTGTTAGCCTCAGCAGCCTGAGTGAAGAGATGCCTCTAGCTTCACTGGGCTGGGAGCAAGAGGAAGAGCTGAAGTCCAAGGTTGAGGGGCTTTCACCCAGCCCCTAGAGCTTGGCACTTTAAACTCGGACTTCCAGCCTCCTGAACTCCTGAACTGTTTGTTAAGGCCATCCCATTTGTGGTATATTCTTGTCAGAGTGGCACTAGGTAACCTGAACAACCCCAATATAAAGAAAACAAAAATCCTCACAATAAGATCAATAAGCAACACCATGACAAATGGAGAAAAGATTGAGGTTGTCAGGGATTTCATTTTATTTGCATCCACAATCAATATCCATAGAAGGAGCAGTCAAGAAATAAGACATCATATTGCACTGGGCTAATCCGCTGCAAAAGACCTCTTTAAAGTGTTAAAGAGGAAAGATGCCACTTTGAAGACTAAGATGCACCTAACCCAAGCCATGGTATTTTCAACCACTTCATATACCTGTGAAAGCTGGACAATGAATAGGCATGGTTGAAGAAGATTTGATGCCTCTTGTGAATTGTGGTGTTGGAGAAGAATACTGAAAATACCATAGACTGCCAGAAGAAGGAACAAATCTGTCCTAGAAGAAGTACAGCTGGAATGCTCCTTGGAAGCAAGAATGGCCAGACTTTGTCTCATCCACTTTGGTCATGTTGTCAGAAGGGACCAGTCCCTAGAGAGGGATATCATGCTTGGTAAAGTAAAGGGTCTACAAAAAAAGAGGAAGGCCCTCAACAAGATGGATTGACACAGTGACTGCAACGATGGACTCAAGCATAGCAAGAATTATGAGGATTACACAAGACCAGGCAGTGTTTCATTCTGTTATACATAGAGTCACTATGAGTCTGAGCCCATTTGATTGCATCTAACAACAGCAACCATCTTTACAGGAGCCGATCGCCAGGACTTTTCTCTTGTGGAGCAGCTGGTGGATTCAAACTACCATCCTTTCAGTTAGTGGCTGAGCACGTAAGCATTGTGCCACCAAAGCTTTGTCTTGTCATGTATAGTGAGACACTTTTTACCTTTTTTCAAATCAAGATACTAAAAATGGAAAGTTCAGTTATCTTTCAATTTACTTTATGTTATGCTCAAATAAGTAGCAGGAGTTAGAGATCAGAAACACACTTTTTAAATACACAAAGAAAGTTCTTGCCCCCAGGCCCTATGGTTTCTACCCCATGAAATTACTTTTATTAATTTCTGGTGATCCTCAGAGTTTCTTGATGCAAATACAAGCAGTGTGAAAATGTGTTCCTATTTTCCCCTTGAAAAGGTATAAGCCAATAAACTCTCTCTCTCCTATATATTTATACTGTTTTGCTCCTCTTTTTTTACTTACTAATTAATGCAACTCGATGGCACATAATAACAACAGCAACAACACAATTAATGTGTCTTAGAGAGCTTCTATTTGATCGGTATATAGTCTTAGAGAGTTCTCCTAACCTTTTTTACAGCTGCATAATACTCCATTATATAGCTACATCAAAATTTCTTTAACCAACCCCTGTTGATGGACACTAGATTTGTATACAATCTTCTGCCTTTATGTATAATGCTGCAGTGAGTAATCATGAACATTTTATGCTGTACAGGTATATCTGCAGGTTAAATCCTAATATAAATACAGATGATGATATAGAAATATTTATAGATATGTGCATATGTGTATACATGGCTTAATACACACACACATATATTCCTTGTTTTGTCAGCTGAAGGGCCTTAGAAGCAAGGATACCCCAGTAGCAATGAGCACACCTTATACCTATATCTTGTTTTGTAATACTATTCCCCAATTAAAAAAAAAAAAAGAAGAAAAAGAAAAAAAAGCCAGTGGCCTTTTGAGAAATGAATAATTCTAAAACTTGTGCAAGAAATATACAAGATGAACCTGGAGAATTTTATAGTGCCAGAAAGTAAATTAAAAAAAAAAAAAAAAAACTCACAATGTTGAGGTATGCCAAAGGGAAACAGGAGCCAACTGAAGAACTCCCAACTGCCAGAGGTAGAATGATTTTATCAATAAAAATAAATAAAATTTTATTGGACTATAACACAAGGAGATCTGGTAGCATAGTGGCTAAGGCACTTGACTGTTAAGGTTCAAATCCACCAGCCACTCTTCAGAAGGAAGATGGGGCAATCTACTTCAGTAGTGATACTGCCTCAGAAACCCAAGGAGGGGTCGCTATGAGTTGGGTCTGACTCGATGGCACATAAAAACAACAACAACATAACACAATGTATACAATAAATACCCATGAGTCCATACTGATCTAAATAAATGAGTGAATAAATAAATGGGGAAGAAGACATAAATATCCCTTGCAGAATTCCAAATCATTTATGTATATACTCTGACCTTATGAGAGGGAGCATAAATTTCTACTGTTTAAATATAGTCTATACATAGTGATTGCCATCCAAAGAATATAATGAAGAAACCTGACAAATACTACCTCAGCCAGGTGATCAAGGTCAATATCAACAGTGATTAATCATGTTAATAGCACATACCCTTGATATCATGTAATGAAAATGACACTTTATTTCTGTGTTTTTCTTCCCCAAAACCCATAACCCCAGTCTAATCATGAGAAAAAAAAAAAAAAATTAGGCAAATTTCAATAGAGGGACATTCCACAAAATACTTGACAAGTACTTTTCAATATTGTCAAGGTCATCAAAACAAGTGAAGTCTGAGAAACTGTCACAGCTAAGAGGAGCCTAGGAAGACATGACAACTAAATATAACATGGTATCATGGATTTCTGATTTAAATGGCAATTCTGAATCAGAAAATCCTATGATCTACTATGCCGTTGTTGTTGTTAAGTGCCATTGAGTCGTTTCCGACTCATAGCGACCCCATGTACAGCAGAACGAAACACTGCC
>NW_006921957.1:546445-551075 GCF_000298275.1 Orycteropus afer afer
CCTGAGTTTCCTCTCCTCACCTAATCCCTTCAGCTGATTGCTCATCTCTCTGGCTTCCTGGCTTTTAATCCCCTTTCTCCTGCTCTTCCAGCCTGCTACTTTGGGCGTCCCTGAGTTGTCTCTCCTCACCTGTAACCCTGGGGCTGACTATGCCAGGAATGACAAATTGAAGAGAAAGGGAATCACATTCATCTTCAAAAAGAACATTTCAAGATCTGTACTGAAGTACAACACTGTGATAGGATAATATCCATATGCCTACAAGGAAGAGCAGTTAATTCATATTTATGCACAAACCACTAATGCCGAAGATGAAGAAATTAAAAACTTTTACCAACTTCTGCAGTATGAAATTGCTCAAACATGTAATCAAGATGCATTGAATATTACAAGTGATTTGAATGTGAAAGTTGGAAACAAAGAAGGAGCATCAATTGTTGGGAAATATGATCTTGGTAATAGAAACAACACCAGATATGATAGAATTTTGCAAGACTAATGATTTATTCATTACAAATACCTTTTTTGAACAACATAAACAGTCACTATACACATGGACCTTGCCAGATGGAATACACAGGAATCAAGTCTACTACATCTGTGAAAATAAACAATGGAGAAGCTCAAAATCATCAGTCAGAACAAGGCCACGGGTCAAATGCAGAACAGACCATCAATTGCTCACATGCAAGTTCAGATTGAAGCTGAAGGAAATTAAAACTATCCATGAGAGCCAAAATACAACCTTGAGTATATCCTATCTGAATTTAGATACCATCCCAAGAATAGATTTAACTCATTGAACACTAATAACCAAACACTAGACAAGTTGTGGGATGACATCAAGGACATCATACATAAAGAAACCAATAGGTCATTGAAAAGATCAAAATGGATGTCAGAAGAAACTCTGAAACTTTTTCTAGAATGTAGAATAGCTAAAGTGAAAGGAAGAAATGATTAAGTAAAAATGCTGAACAGAAGATTTGAAAGGGAAGCTGGAGAAACAAAGTAAAATGTTATAATGAAATGTGCAAAGACCTGGAGTTAGAAAAACAAAAGGGAAAAACACACTCAGCATTTCACAAACTGAAAGAACTGAAGAAAAATACAAGTTTCAAGTTGCAATATTGAAGGATTCTATGGGCAAAATACTGAATGACACAGGAAGCATCAAAAGAAAATGGAAGGAATACACAGTCATTGTACCAAAAAGAATTGGTCAATGTTCAGCCATTCCAGGAAGTACCATACAATGAAATACCAGTGGTTCTGAAGGAAGAAATGTAAGCTGCACTGAAGGCATTGGAGAAAAACAAGGTTCCAGGAATTGAGGAAATATCGATTGAGATGTTTCAACAAATGGATGCAACACTGGAAGTGCTAACTCGTATATGCCAAGAAATTGGAAGAGAGACAATCAAACACTTTGAGGGAGAGAATCACTGAGACTGTGGGCTTGGAACCATCTCTCAGGGGACATAATGCTCAATTGGCACACATAGTACATAAAAATCTTATTTTACATCCTACTTTGGTGAGTAGGGACTGATGTCTTAAAAGCTTTCAAGTGGTCATCTAAGATGCAACACTGGTCTCCTCTCATCTGGAACAAAGAAGAGTAAAGAAAATCAAAGTCATTTGGAAACAGTAAGTCTAAGGATATGATGGACCACAGGGACTCTGAGACCAAAAGAACCAGATGGTGTCCAGCTACCAATGCCAACCACCCAGAAAGGGATAAATATTGAAGATCCTAGATAAAGTGGGAAGAAAAATGTGGAACAAAATTCAAAACACAAAAAATGACCAGATAGAGGCTGGTGGAAACTTTGAGACTATAGCCCGGGTTATACTTCAGGCCTGGAACTGGTCTCACCTCCATGAATCAGCTCTCAACCAAACAGTAGAAAGACCTACAAGCAGAACACTTACCCCAGGGAGATACACTCCCCTAGACTAGGGAGATGCACTGCCTAGATCAACCACGAGACATCAGAAGGGCAGCATTTGCACAGAAGGAAAGCTGGACAGAGAGGAATGCATAGATAAGAAGGGCACAGGGAAGGGATGGGCACAGGGAGGAGATGGGAGGACAGCTTTTTATGGTCGGGGATTGTAATCTGGGCCATGAAACCAGATGTGCATGAGCTGTTGTGTGTAAAATGAATCTACTATGTAAATTTGCACCCACATCACAATGAAAAAAATTTTAAAAAAATGAAAAGAAATTGGAAGACAGCTACCTGGCCAACTGATGGGAAGAGATCCATATCTGTGCCCATTCCAAAGAAAGGTGATCCAACAGAATGTGGAAATTATCAAACAATATCATGAATATCACACACAAGTAAAGTTTTTTTGATAATTCAAAAATGGTTGCAGCAGTATATTGCCAGAGAACTTCCAGAAATTCAATCCAGATTCAGAAGATGACCAGGAATGAGGGATATCATTGCTGATGTCAAATGGATTTTGGCTGAAAGTAAATACCAGAACAATGTTTACCTGTGTTTTGCTAACTATGCAAAGGCATTTGAGTGTGTGGATCATAACAAATTATGGATACCACTGCAAAGAATGGGAATCCCAGAACACTTCTTTGAGCTCATGAGAAACCTATACATAGTCTAAGAGGCTGTGTTTGAACAGAACAAGGATATACTACACGGTTTAAAATCAGAAAGGGCATGCATCAGGGTTGTATCTTTTCACCATACTTATTCACTCTGTATGCTGAACAAATAATCCAGGAAGCTGTACTATATGAAGAAGAACATGGTATTAGAATTGGAGGAAAACTCATTAACAACCTGTGATATGCAGATGACACAACCTTGCTTGTTGAAAGTGAAAATGGCTTGAAGCACTTACTGATGAAGATTAAAGACTACAACCTTCACTATGGATTACACTTCAACATAAAGAAAAGAAAAATCCTCACAACTGGACCAGTAAGCAACCTCATGATAAAGGAGAAAAGATTGAACTTGTCAAGGACTTCACTTTACTTGGATCCACAATCAACACCTGTGGAATCAGAGGTCAAGAAATCAGACAATGGACTTCCAGTAAGATGGCGGGATATGCAGACAAGCTCCACAGACCCTCTTCAACAAAGAAAAGAGAAACCAATAGACAGAGATACAGAAGATAATCCTGGAGCCCTGAGTTTGAAAGGAAGTATACAGAAGTGGATTAGGCACCAACTAGTGGAAAAACCTGAATGAAAACAGTGAGTATGGAGATGGTTGGAGCAGTGGACTGTCAGCTACTCTGACAAGACTGACAGCCTAAAAATTTCCAAGTGGTGTTAGGACCTAAGAATTGACCTAAAGATCAGCCCTGATTGCCAAGGGCTGCAGGGACGACTATGCTGGTGGTCTATGACTAGGAAGAGAAACAGCAAGGAGGGAGACAACCTGAGCTCTGGACTTTTGGCTATCCAGAGGGTGCAGCCATTTTGATTATTTACATGTGGCAGCCATTTGGGGTATTTAAAATGACCAAGGGTGCAGCCATTTTGATGGTTTACAAGTAGCAGCCATTTGGGATATTTAAAGTGACTGAAGCCACAGCCATTTTGATTGTTTACAAGCAGTGGACATTTTGGATATTTAAAGACCGAGGGCGCAGCCATTTTGAATGTTGCCAAGCAGCAGCCACTTTGGATATTTAAAATGACCAAGGGCACAGCCATTTTGAAAGTTTACAAGTGGTAGATTTTGGATTTTAAAGGGACAGCATTCTCTTTCAGATTCCAGGGCCCTAAGAATAGGCTGCATTTGCCAAGGATGGCAGGGACATGTAGGAGGCAGACAATGGGAAAGGAGACAGGTGGTGAATCTATAAGTCCTACTAGGGAATAGAGGAGCACAGCACAGTACCCTACTTTCACAGATAACATAAAAACAAAACAAAGAATATGAAAATTGTGGGCAAGTCACTCCAACATAGAATCACCAATTAAATATAAACACAAAAACATCACAATGCCTCGGAGACAAAGAGCATCACAGTCCATACAAAGAAGCAAGATAAAGCAAGAGAAACAAGGGACCAAGATACAGAACCAAAACACATCCCTGAGGAAGACACAGCATTGGAACTCCCTGATAAAGAATTCAAAAGAATTATATTTAGGTATCTTCAACGAATTGAGAGACAGACCACTGACAAAAATGAGGAAAACACAGAGAAAACCCTAGAACAATTTTGAAAGACAATTCAAGAACAAAATGACAAAATAAATGAAAAATTAGATATGATACAAAACCAACACACAGAAACCCAGAAGATTAATATTAAATTTTCAGAAATAGGTAAGACATTGAATGGGCAAAGGAGCAGAATTAAATCAATGGAAGACAGAATTGGTGAGATTGAAGGCAAATACCTGAACACTTCTTTGGAAAGGAGTCAATCAGAAAACAGAGCAAAACAAAATGAAGAAACCCTAAGGTTCATGTGGGATGCCATCAAAAGGAATAATCTAGGAATAACCTACATATAATCAGAATTCCAGAACAGAAAGAGAAAAATAAAACCACAGAGAAAATTGTCGAAGATTTGTTGGAAGAGAATTTTCCTGGTATGATGAAAAATGAGAATATATCCATTCAGGAAGTCC
>NW_006921957.1:551735-556035 GCF_000298275.1 Orycteropus afer afer
TAATAAACAAAATGAGCTCAGCACAGAAAATTATATGGAACAAAGAAATCCACACCATGATAAAGCACATAACAAAATGACGGCAACAAATTCATACTTGCCGATAATTACATATCTGACAAGGGACTTATCTCTAAAATTTACAGAAAACTCCAACACCTCAACAACAAAAAGATTAACAATCCAATTTAAAAATGGTGGGAAGACATGAATGGACACTTCACCAAGGGGGATATTCAGGTGGCCAGCAAATACATGAAGAAATGCTCATGATCATTAGTCATCAAAGAGATGCAAATCAAAACAACAATGAGATACCATCTCACCCCAGCACTAATGGCAAAGTTCAACAAGACAGAAAATGGCAGATGCTGGTGAGGATGTGGAGAGATTGGGACTCTCATACACTGCTGGTGGGACTGTAAAATGATACAACCACTGTGGAAAACATTATGGTGATTCCTTAAATAGTTGGAATTGGAATACCATTTGACCCAGAAATCACATTACTAGGTATACATCCTAAAGAAGTGAGAGCCAGGATAGGAACACATGCATCCACACCCATGTTCATCACAGCACTATTTACAATAGCAAAAAGATGGAAACAACCTATGTGCCCATCAACAGAAGAATGGACAACCAAACTGTGGTACAGGCACACAATGGAATACTATGCAACACTGAAAAATAATGTAGAATCTGCAAAACACTGCATAACATGGATGAACTTGGAGGACATTATGCTGAATGAAAGAAGTCAATCACAGATGGACAAATATAGTATTAGTTCATTATTATAAAAAGTCAAGAAAAGGTTTATATATGGAAGAGAACTTTCTTTGTTGGTTACCAGGGTTGGGGGGAGGGGGGAACACTGCAAAAAAAAAAAATGCATTGACCCATGTCACTTTAGTTCTGTGTATTTCACTGTACATAAATTATATTTCAATAAAATGCACATAAATTATATTTCAATAAAATGTATTTAAAAGAAAGAAAGAAATCAGACATCATATTGCACTGGGTAAATTTGCTGCAAAAGACTTCTTTAAAGTGTTAAAGAGGAAAAATGTTACTTTGAAAATTAAGGTGTACCTGACCCAAACTATGGTATTTTCAACCACCTCATATACTTGTGAAAGTTAGACAATGAATAAGGAAGACCAAAGAAGAACTAATGCATTTGAATTGTGGTGCTGAAGAACATTGAAAACACCGTGGACTGCCAGAAAAAGTAGATTTGTCTTAGAAAAAGTGCAGCTGGAAAACTCCTTAGAAGTGAGAATGGCCAAACTGTCTCTCGTACTTTGGTCATGTTGTTAGAAGGGACCAATCCCTGGAGAAGGACATCATGTTTGGTAAAGAAGAGAGTCACTGAAAAAGAAGAAGACCTTCAATGAGATGGATTGACACATGGCTGCACCAATGGGGCTCAAACATAGCAGCAATTGTGAGAATGGAGCAGGACTGAGTAGTGTTTTCATTCTATTGTACTCAGAGTCACCAGGAGTCAGAACAACCTGACGTCACCTAACAACAACAGTAACCCCGTGTGTGTCAGAGCAGAACTATGTTGTTGTTACATGCCATCTAGTCGGCCCCGACTCATAGCAACCCCTCCTTGGGTTTCCGAGGCAGTATCACTACAGAAGTAGATTGCCCCATCTTCCTTCCAAGGAGTGGCTGGTGGGTTTGAACCATCAGCCTTCTGGTTAGCAGTCAAGTGCCTTAGGCACTAGGCTACCAGAGCTCCTAAGTAGAATGATAGTCCATAGGTTTTTCAAGGCTGTGACCTTTTGGAGACAAATAGCCAGGTCTTTCATCCAAGGCACCTCCAGGTGAGTTTGAACTGCCAAACTTTTGGTTAGTGAGTCAAATACTTAACTATTTGCACTACCCAGGGACTCCTTCCACAGGTATAAGGGTTAGGATTCCAGCACATGTTTTGGGAAATCACAATTCAATCCATAACAATGGGTAAACTGAGTGAAGTGGTATATGAAGGGGAACTCTCTGCAGTATCTCCTCAGTTTTTCTGTGAATCTAAAACTACTCTAAAAAAATTAAGTCTCTTCAGCCAAACAATAGACAGGCCTACAAAGTAAACAATAACACCTATGAGGAATGTGCTCCTCAGAACAGTCAACCATATGAAACCAAACGGGCAGTATTTGCCCAAAAACAAAGTTCACAAGGCAGGAAAGGGTAGGAAAGATGGGCCAGTGGAAACAGGAACCCAGACGGGAAGTGGAAAGAGTGCTGTTACATTGAGGGGACTACAACTAATGTCACAAAACAAAATAGAAATAAATTGTTGAATGGGAAACTAATTTGATCTGTAAACTTTCACCCAAACCAAGATAAAAATTCAATAAAAAATTAAGTCTGTTTTAAAAAAAAAAAAATCACTGCCCCCTCCAGCTCAGGAGAACAAGATTCCCAGGGGCCTGTGAGCTGTGGCTGAAGGCAGTGCCAGTCATTGTCCCATCACTCAGCCAGGCACAACCAGCCCCATCCCTGACTTCTCCACAGATATCACTATGAAAGGTCAGGCAGCTCCTTGATTTAAACCTAGAATGAGAGAACACAACAAACCTTCCAGAACCACCACCATCTAATGCACAAATGAAGTAGGGCCTTGGCCAACCATGCCTTATCCCTCCAAAGTGAGCTCCCACCCAGCCTCTTTGGCCACTGCGTAGCATGATCTGCTGCTCCCTATCTTCCCTACTCCCTCCCCCTCTCCCAGTCTCCATTGATGGAGGAACAACAATGATAGAGGTAAGATGGAAGGTGGAGGATGGTCTAACATGAAGAAAAGCATCCCAGGCTCAAAGGAACAAGCATACATCTGGTCTCCTATGGTCTAGGGCCCTTTTAGCATCCTGAGGTCAAAGTGAACACACAGTGGCCATACCTGTAAAGGAGGTCAGCACCACCACCTCAACATCCCCATTATTTTAGAGGAGGTTTGTCCTTCCAATCACCAGCCCTGACAGGAAAGCTTGGGATCATTCTGTGAAAGACAGAACTCCATTTCAAGATAGTTTAAGAGTCTTGGTGTGTTACAGACAACGTGCAGACTGTACAGAAGTTGGGAATGCCCAGTGCAGAGTCCTTTCATTATATGCTTCAGTCTATGTAGAGATACAGTGGGCTCTGGACGGTGTGTGTGTGTTGGGGGGGGGGGGAGGATGGGGGTTGGAAAAGCATGTCCTTATTCCTTATAAATGACCTTTCCAAACCCCTGCTGGACTTCCTCATTTCCTGTGATCTTTATTTCTTGCCACTTAGCCTTCCCATTCCCATGGCCACACCATAGAATGTGTCATAACTCAGAAATGCTGTAATTCCCAAGCTATAAATTCAGATCTTACTCTCTGATTTCAGCCATCTGTCTGTTGTTTCATTAGACTAGTGCTACTCAAAGTGTGGTCCATAGCCCAGCACTAGGAAAATGTAATTTTAAAGGCTAAAGTGCACCTGACCCAAGCCGTGGTACTTTCAGTAGCTTCCTACGCATGTGAGAGTTGGACAATGAATAAAGAAGACCACAGAATAATTGATGCATTTGAATTGTGGTGTTGGTGAAGAATACTGAAATGTACCACAGCCTGCTAAGAGAACAAACAAATCTGTCTTAGAGGAAGTACAGCTGGAATGCTCCTTAGAAGTGAGAATGGCCAGACTTGGTCTCTTGTAATCTGGTCATGTTGTTAGATGGGACCAGTCCCTTCTGAAAAGGATATCATATTGGTAAAGTAGCAGGTCAGCAAAAAAGGGGAAGACCCTTAACTAGATGGATTTACACAGTGGCTACAACGATGGGCTCAAGCATGGCAATGACATGACTGTGAAGACAGCACAGGACCAGGCAGTGTTTTGTTATGTTGTACACAGGGTTGCTATGAGTTGGAACTGACTCAGCCACACCTAAAAACAACAGAGAAGGACTACTGCCCCAAAAGAAGCAACCCAAAGTCTACAGGTTGGCTATGAAAAACAGAAAAATATACATTTATATCTCCTAAAACAGTGCCACTATTGAGTAAACACAGATCTATTTAGCTCCAGAGGCCACTCTAGAGCATAAGGGTTTCCCTAATGAGTCTTGGACAGTTCCAAAACACAAGTCCATTTCTCAGGTGCTATGGGCAAATGATAACTAATTCCACTTTCCCTTTTATATGCAACTAAGGGTTACTTGGGAGCTCTGGTAGCATAGTGCCTAAGGCACTTGACTGCTAACCAGAAGGCTGGCAGTTCAAATCCACCAGCCACTCCTCAGAAGGAAGAT
>NW_006921957.1:561451-562601 GCF_000298275.1 Orycteropus afer afer
TACCACAATGCAACAGCTCCCCTCCCACTTCCTCCCGATAATTACATCTTCCCTGTTTCCATCCCTCCATGCCCTCCTGACCCCTGAGCTGTCCCCCTGTGCATAAGCAGCCCTTCTTTGTCCCATGATTGCTCTCTCCAAGGAGTGTATCTACTTGAGGCAAATGTTTAACTCATATGCCTGTATTTTGTTTAGCTGGAAACCACAGGTGTGGGTTCAATTCCAGACCTGAAGGGCAGCTAGAGGCCATAGTCTCAGTGGTTCCAACAGGCTCCATCAGACCAGCAAACCTGGTCCCCCCCCTCCATTTTTTTTTCTCCAAATGATTTTGAGTTTTGTCCACATTGTTCTCCCTCTCCATCAAGGATCTCCTACATAGATCCCCTTTCAAGTGGTTGACATTGGTAGCCGAGCACCATCTAGTTCTTCTGGTCTCATAGTCATATAGGCTGCAGATTGCATGGTGTACCAGTCACTAGGACTGATTGTATCCATGAAGTTTTGGTTTTCTTCATTCTTCTTTGTTCTGGACAAGGAGAGACCCATCATTGCATCTAGATGGCAGCTTGCTAGCTTTTAAGATCCCAGTCGCTACTTGCCAAAGTAGGAGGTGGAACAATGCTTTGTGTAGTATGTGATGCCAATTGAGCTTGATGTCCCCTGTGACTATGGTCCCAAGCCCACAGGTTCAACTACTCGGTCCCTCTGGGTAGCTCGCTGTGACCAAGCTGTGACTACCATCTTGCCTCTTGTCAGCTCTACTATACACCTGGGAATTCAGATCATACACATAAACTTATAGGACCATTGTCTGCCAACCCTATACATGTTCTTCGGTACACTCCCCGCTTCATAGATATACCTACTAGTTCAGCCTGTCCACCCATCTATCCACCCGTACACCCATGTTTGCCTTCACTGACAATGCAGTACTATATGAGCAAAAGGGTTCATCTTTGTTGTCTGTACCTTGATGATCCCAAGCTGTACATGGTATTGGTTTAATGACAGATACATAGATCAATGGAATAGAATTGAGAACCCAGAAATAGATCCATTGACCTATGGTCAGCTGATCTTTCACAAGGGGCTGAAATCCATTAAATGGGAAAGTGAATGTTTAATAAATGGTGCTGGCAAAACTGGAGAT
>NW_006921957.1:562701-568636 GCF_000298275.1 Orycteropus afer afer
GTAGCATAGTGCCTAAGGCACTTGACTGCTAACCAGAAGGCTGGCAGTTCAAATCCACCAGCCACTCCTCAGAAGGAAGATGGGGCAATCTACTTCTATAGTGATACTGCCTTGGAAATCCAAGGAGGGGTCGCTATGAGTCAGGTCCAATTCGACAGCAGATAACAACAACAACAAGGGTTACTTGCAGGGCTAAGGGTTACTTATGGAACCCTAGTGGTACCATGATTAAGCACTTGTCTACTAACAGAATGGTCAGTGATTCAAACCCACCAGTCACTCTGTAGGAGAAAAGAGCTGGCAATCTCTTCCATGAAGATTACAACCTAAGAAACTATATGTGGCATTCTACTTTGTCCTATAGGGTCACTATGAGTCAAAATTGACTCCACAGCATCTAACAACAAGGGGTACTTACTAGTAATCTTCTAAATTACTAAAATTTGGCATCTGGAAACTGTTGTGATAAAAAGGCATGGGGGCCGCATTTGACCAGCTCTAACTTCATAAGAGGGAAGGAGAATCAATATCATCAACCCGAGGCTGATTCCTATGAGGCTGAAGTCAGACATGACTCCACCCTCCAACCTTTTTACCAATTCTGACACCAGCTGTCCTCCCCATGGCACTCTCTACTTCTTTACTGGGTTCAATAATTTGTTGCAATGGCCACACAGAACTCACAGACCATACTCCCAGTTAAGGGGTTTATTCTGGAATAACAGGTTACAATTCAGGTTCAGGAACATTCAGGATACATTCAGTCAAGACAGTCTGTTTTCAGCTGTGCCCAAAAGGGGGTCACTCTCTGGCATGGCCTCTGCCCTGCTTCAGGAAGTGTTACAAAGTTCTTTAGCTCTGCCAGTAAGTGCTCAGAGGCATTCCATTCTGCCAGTAAGCCTCAGCCTGAAAGTACTAATCTCTAACTCCATGGGCCAGGAAGCACCCCATTGTTTCCTGCCAGTATCCTTGTTCTGCCATTTCTCCATGGCTGCTTGTCACCATCTCTATTCTCCAGTGTTACAGCTCACTCACTCTCTCTGCCTCTGTATCCTGGGCCTAGGAGGTTCTCAGTGCAAGGATCTCGGGTCCAAAGAACATGTTCCATTCCCAGTTCTTCTTTCTTGATGATAGTAGTGAGATACTCTTTCATCCTCTGAGATGACTCATTTTAAGCCTAGCTTGATGGAAAAACTGATCAATTTCCTCATTAAGGTACCATATACCTTATTTGCATGGTCTCACTTCCACAAGTGTGCCATTCATGTTATTTACATTATTAACAAGCTATCCAATCCCCTTGGTGGGCCACAAGTACTTCATTTGTATAGTCTCACCCAGTACTTGTTGGGAGTTACAAAGACTAAGGCTAAAAGACCATATTAAGTAATTCACTGTACCATGTGTTATTAGGTGCTATTTAGTCAGTTCATACTCATAGTGACCCTATGTACGATAGAACAAAACAGCCCCACCCTGCGCCATCCTCACAATCATTGCTATGTTGGAGCCCACTGTTGCAACTACAGTGTTAATCTATTTTTTTGTTGAGGGATTTCCTCTTTTTCAGTGACACAATATCAAGCCTGATGGTCTTCTCCAGGGACTGGTCCCTCCTCATAACATGTCCAAAGTATGTGAGATGAAGTCTTGACATTCTCCTTTCTAAGGAGCATTAGAAGTACATTGGCTATACTTCTTCCGAGACAGATCTGTTCATTCTTCTGGCAATCCATGGTAACCCACTGCCATTGAGTCGATTCCAACTCATAGCAACCCCCATTGGGTTTCCAAGGCAGTTAATCTTTACAGAAGTAGATTGCCCCATCTTCCTTCCATGGAGTGGCTGGTGGGTTTGAACCACCAACCTTCTGGTTAGCAGTCAAATGCCTCAGGCACTGCACCACCAGAGCTCTTCAGAAACCCATAGAATATTCAATATTCTTTACCAAAACCACAATTCAAAGGCATCAATTCTTCTGTGGTCTTCTTTATTCATTATCCAGCTTTCACATACATATGAGGCAGTTGAAAATACCATAGCTTGGATCAGGAGCATCTTAATCTTCAAAGCGACATCTTTGCTTTTTAATGCTTCAAAAAGATCTTTTACAGCAGATCTGCCCAATGCAATATGTCATTTGATTTCTTAACTGGTGCTTCCAGGGGCATTGATTGTGGATCCAAGTAAAATGAAATTCTTGACAAGCTCAATCTTTTCTCCATTTATCATTATGCTGCTTATTGGTGCAGTTGTGAGGATTTTTTTTTTTTTTTTTTTTTATGTTGAAGTGTAATACATGTTGCATCTAGCAGGTTGTTAATTAGTCCTCCTCTAATCCTTATACTGCATTCTTCTTTGCATACCAGTTTCTCGGATTACTTGTTCCGCATACAGAATGAATAAGTATAATAAAAGGATACAACCTTGTCACACACCTTTCCTGATTCTAACCACACAGTATCCCTTTGCTCTGTTCAAACAACTCCCTCTTGGTCTATGTATAGGTTCCTCATGAGCACAATTAAGAGTTTTGGAATTCCTATTGTTTGCAATGTTATCCATAATTTGTTGTGATCCACAGAGTTGAATGCCTTTGCATAGCCAATAAAATGCAGGCAAATACCTTTCTAGTATTCTTGGCTTTCAAGCAAGATCATCTGACATCAGCAATGACATCCCCTGTTCCACATCCTCTTCTGAATATAGCTTGAATTTCTGACTGTTCCCTGTTCATGTATGGCTACAATCATTTTTGAAATATCTTCAGCAAAATTTTATTTGCATGTCATATTAATGTTATTGTTTGATAATTTATGCATTCTATTGGATCACCTTTCTTTGGAATGGGCACAGATCTCTTCCAGTTGGTTGGCCAGGTAGCTGTCTTCCAAATTTCTTGGCACAAATGAGTGAACACTTCCAGTGTTACATCTGTTTTTGAAACATCTCAATTGGTATTCTGTCAATTCCTGTAGTCCTGTGTTTCGCCAATGCCTTCATTGTAGCTTGGAGTTCTTCTTTCAAAACCATTGGTTCTTGATCATATGCTACCTCCTGAAATGGCTGAATGTTGACCAATTCTTCTTGGTACACTGATTCTGTGTTCTCTTTCTACCTTCTTTTGATGCTTCCTGTGTTGTTTGTTATTTCACCCATAAACTCTTTCAATATTGCAACTTGAGTTTTTCTTCAGTTCTTTCAGCTTGAGATATGCTGAGCATGTTCTTCCCTTTTGGTTTTCTAACTCCAGGTCTTTGCACATCTCATTACAATATTTTACTTTGTCTTCTCTAGCCACCCTTTGAAATCTTTTGTTCAGACCTTTTACTTCATCATTTCTTCCCTTCGCTTTAGCTACTCTACATTCAAGAACAAGTTTCAGAATTTCTTCTGACATCCATTTTTGGTCTTTTCTTTCTATTCTGAGTTTTTAATTACCTTTTGCTTTATTTATGTATGATGTCCTTGATTTCATCTCACAGTTCATCTGGTCTTTGGTCATCAGTGTTCAATGTGTCAAATATGTTCTTGAGATCATGTCTAAATTCAGATGGGATATATTCAAGGTTGTACCTTGGTTCCCATGGGCTTGTTTTAATTTTCTTCAGCTTGAACTTGTATATGAGCAACTGATAGTCTGTTCTTCAGACAGTCCCAGGCCTTGTCCTGACTGATGATATTGAGCTTCTCCATTGCCTAGTTCTGCAGATATAATAGATTTGATTCCTGTGTATTCTGTCTATTGAGGTACATATGTATAGTCACTGTTTATGTTGGAAAAAGGTATTTGAAATGAATAATTTATTGGTCTTGAAAACTCTATCATGTGATCTCTTGCATCATTTTTATCACTAAGGTCATATTTTCCAACTACCAATCTTTCTTTATTTCCAACGTCTGCATTTCAATCACCAATAATTATCAATGCATCTTGATTGACATGTTTGATCAATTTCATACTGCAGAAGTTGGTAAAAATCTTCAATTTCTTCAATTTGGCATGGCTGGTGCATAAATTTAAATAATAGCTGTATTCACTGGCCTTCCTTGTAGGTGTATGAATAGTATCCTATCACTGACAGTGTTTTACTTCAGAAGAGATCTTGAAATGTTCTTTCAGATGATGAATGTGATGCCATTCCTCTTCAATTTGATCATTCATCTTTCAGTCTTTTCATCTTTCAGTGATGGTCATTCCCAGCATAGTAGACCATATGAGTATCAAATTCAAAACAGATAATACCAGTACATTTCAGCTCACTAATGCCTAGGATACTGATCTTCAAGTGACCCATTTCATTTTTTATTCTAAATTTTATTACTTTATTGTTTTATTTTATGATTATATTATCTTTTTATTATAAATTACCTTTATCATCATCAGTTTAGCTTGGTTTAGGCTTGGGGATTAAATTTAGAATGTGTAGAACTATTCATTTGCACTTACATTATTTCTTACCTCTAATTTTCCAGTAACTGAAACTTTAAGATGGGAATTAGGGTTTAAGTGTTTGGTGAAGAAAATAAAGGGTCAATGAAAATGTGGGAAACCCTCACTGAGGTGGATAGACTCCATAGCCACAACAATGGACTTAACATACCAATTGGCATGAAGATGGCACAGGCAACATTTCATTCTCTTATACATAAGGTTGCCATGAGTTGGAGTCAGTCAACTTGACAGCAACTAACAACAGAAACAACATTCCTATTACAAAAGCAGACGTATGTCAATCCACTCAATTTTGTTTGTGCAGTGGTTCATTTGGGACATGCTGTTTGTAAACTGGTGTTATTTAAATTAATGATTCTCAAAAAATGTAAAAAATACTTTTACACTTAGAAGACATTGTTTTACAATACTTAACTGTGTTCATATGCACATATGTGTACATATACACAAAAATTGTATTCTAAATTCCAAGCAATCATGAGACTGCAAGGATAAGGACTCTATTATTCTATTTGATTGTGTTGTACTTTACAAAGTGTTTGCAACTGAAAGCCATTATTATTATTTATAGAAGGTAAATGTAAACACCAGGAACAGATTACTCATAAAAACCAGAGTAAACACCAGAAACAGATTTAAGGTGAACTGTTCTGCTCTACCCCCATTAGTACCCCACTCAGCATTGTAGCAGAAGAACTCACTTATGTCTAAAAGGGCACCTCCTCACCTTTCTCAACTTACCTATATCCATTTCTGTGTCATTGAGCAGGCACGCCATGAATCAGGTGTCAGCAAATCTCTCTTTGTAGGTGTGTCATCAGCTCAGGTCAGGTGTGATATGGCTACATTTGTTCTCTATCTCTGCAGCTTTTCTTGGCTGGATCTGGCCCCCTGTGCTTACTAGTCCAGCTCTCAATTGGTAGCTTTGGAACAATCTTGGGCCAGTGGAAAGGCTAGGCCAGCATTACAACAGCTCTCAAGACAAAACTGTTTTACAGGCACTCCCTATACAGTATATACCCAAACCTCTGTGGACAACTTCTTAGCTTTTCAGGCAGGCCTCCTCTTAGGCCCCTAAGGACAAGCCTCCTTTCAGCCTTAGGATTATAGCTATTCACACAGACAAGACATCTGCCGCTGTCAAAAGCAGGCCAGCTCAGGTCCCAGTCTGTCATTTCCTCTGCTCAGGCATCTGTCTGCACCACCTGGACAGCAGCTGCTTCTGCTTTACAGGGCACCCAGCTCCACTGGTGACCTTTTGCCTGGAGGTATCCAGCTCCACTCCAAGGGCCAACTATGTCCACTGCCACCCCCGACTGCTCTCTCTGCCCAAAACCTCTTCTGAGACTCTTGCTGCCAGCTCTGCCACTGTTTCTCTTCCGTGGGCCTCTTGCCACTGTTTCTCTTGGTCTTCATGTTATCAGCTCAGTGTTAAAGCCTTTGTCCCACATTACAGCTCTTACATTCTTCTTCTTCTT
>NW_006921957.1:571787-598971 GCF_000298275.1 Orycteropus afer afer
GTATTGATTTCCTTATTTCTTTTTCAGCAATCTCTTTGCTGCTGTAGAGGAATCCAACTGATTTTTGGATGTTGATCTTATATCCTGCCACGATGCTAAATCTCTCAATTAGTTCCCGTAGGTTTTTGACTGAGTCTCTTGGGTTTTCTATGTAGAGGATCATATCATCAGCAAATAGGAATAGTTTGACTTCTTCCTTGCCAATTTGGATGCCTTTGATTTCCCTTTCTTGCCTTATGGCCCTGGCTAGCACTTCCAGTACAATGTTGAATGGAAGTGGTGATAGCGGGCATCCTTGTCTAGTTCCTGTTCTCAAGAGGAATGGTTTCAGTCTCTCTCCATTGAGAATAATGTAGGCTGTTGGTTTTGCATAGATACCCTTTATTATGCTGAAGAATGTCCCTTCTATTCTTATTTTGCTGAGAGTTTTTTATCAGGAATGGGTGTTGGATTTTATCAAATGCCTTTTCTGCATCAATTGTTATTATCATGTGGTTCTTCTCCTTTGTTTTATTTACGTGGTGGGTGATGTTGATTGTTTTTCTAATGTTGAATCATCCCTGCATACCTGATATTAACCCCACTTGTCATGATGAATGATTTTCTTGATGTGTTGTTGCAGTCTATTGGCTAGGATTTTGTTGAAGATTTTTGCATCTATATTCATGAGGGATATTGGTCGATAGTTTTCCTTTTGAGTGATGTCTTTGCCCGGTTTTGGTATCAAATACAAATTCTTATGAACAAACTCTGCAACATTCACATTTTACTTATCTACAGATAATTATTACTGAGTTTTGTTTCCCAGTTGATAGTGGGGTAGGCAGATGGACCCAGAGTCTTTGCCTTAATGTCATAGGATCTCAAAGTTCTCCTTTCAGAGCAAACACCTGTGCCAATGTCTGTGCCATTTTCAAGAACAGATATCACCTAAGTGCTGCTCTTCATAATTTATAAAATGACTTTGGGCCCCATCAGATTTTCCCAGAACAAAGAGTAAAGTTCCAGAAAAGTGTGTCCTGCCTACAATCCTGCCAGACAAACTGCCCTAACACCTTTCTCACCCCAAATTCAAAGATCTTGCCATCAAGATAAGCTGAAGTTTAAACATCAGTCATTCCCCAGCCCCATCCCTACTCCTAGCCTTGTCTAGAAAGCTCTTCCCAGCCCGAAGCCTAGAAATGGAGGGAAGGAACTGTAGAGTATAGTAGGGTAGGAGGAGTCTTCCCTGATCCTTTTTCATGCTGCTCCAGGAATCAACGCCTCTCCTCGGACTTCTCAGGGACTTTAAGAAAAGCTCCAGGCCTAAACCACCTCAACCAAGATGCAGAGATCCAGTTTTCCCAAGAAAGTAAATTTGATCCTGATGGATCCAGAGAAGAATCCAGTCTTTGCCAGTAGACTGGGAAGATGTCCAACCTGCAGAAGGAGGATTTGGACTTCCAGGCTCACATCACCAAAGATGACACCAGATCTTCCCATCCAAACCACTCCATTCCAGGCCACAGAAGCAATCGAATTCACTGGCCAGCTCTGATCATCTGACAGCTCTTAGACTCCTCCTTCTACTCCCTGGAAGGATAGACCCCTGACAGGCATTCCATACCTACAGTTCATGTTCTGTTCTGGGAACTTCCAGTGGTGATGAGGTAGAGCAGTGGGTTCCGGCCAGTGAGGTATGAGTTCTGGGGAGCATAGCAGATACAAGATCCTGGGGGCTTTGAGGGCTATGCTAAGGGACTAGGACTGCTCTCAGGTTTTTGTCAGCCCTCAAAATGGAGTCTGTCTCTCTGGGCAGGTGTCTGCTAAGGACCACAAGTGCAAGAGACTCACTTCCTTTCTGTTCCCCAGGGTCTACTTAGTGTGTGCCCTACAGGAGGGACCCCTGGCACAGAGAAAATGAAGACTGTGTCAGAAATGTGTTCAAGTCCCTGCCCAGCCTCAAGTACTGCAGGCTTTAGTTTTCTCTTCTGTGAAATGAAGGAGTTATTTATACAAGGTAGATTCCAAGGCTCTGTGTTCCCTTGAATATGTACATTCTCAGGACCACAAAGATACTTGTAATATGTATATGAGCTACTATCCAGGTAGCCTGTGTAATTGACTGTGTCCTGGTACAAATACATGAGGAGTCATGTGGGCTGTATTGTGTGTATATGCTGGGATGGGGGAGGAGAGATCTGAGAACAGTATCCTCCCCCAACTACCCTCCTCAATAGGCGGAAGCCACTGGCTTCCTCCTTTTCCTGCTTCCAGCCTCCTGTGTGGCAGGGAGATTAAGGATTGAGGGGAGGAGAAGAGGTTAGGGAAAATCAATCCAATAGTCCTTGCGTTTGTCCTTATCACAACTCCCCCCCACTCACACACATATTTCAAAAGCCCCCATGCTAAGGCCTTCCAGGCCACACCTACCCCCAGCCTTATAGGGGCTGGAATTGGGGAGGGCAGGGTGGAGGCCTGGAGGCTCAGAAGCAGGATAAACCCTCCCCACCCTTCTCCCTTACCATCCCTCCCACTTAAGCCATCTCATTTCCTTTTCCTCCCTAGCACCAACACACACTGGTCAGCACGGGTTGAGCAGCCAGATTCATAGGAACTCTCTGTTGGTCCAGCCTGCTCTGGCTGGACTGGGTCAGCCTCCGGAGTATGGTCCAGTGGGGGCCACCTCTACTGCTCCCCATCCTCTTCCTGGCTTCTCGTGTTGGTAAGTCTCTTCTGACCCTCCCTCCAAGGCCCTGATTCTCCCCCAGGAAACCCCATCATCACTGCTATCACTTTCATCTACACCCTGATCAACTAGAAAGTGAGATCAGAGTCAGGAAAACCCAGGCGAGCGCTAAAAATCACAGGATCAGTGGGGAGCAGCAGGGCCTATGGGCCCCATGAAATTTCAGTGGGTCTTCATAGGGTTAGTGTGTTGGAATTATTCAATCATTCATTCAACAAATATTTATCAAGCACCTACAATGTGCCAGGGGCTACACTAACTGCTAGAGCTCTGGTAGCATAGTGCCTAAGGCATTTGACTGCTAACCAGAAGGCTGGTGGTTCAAGTTCACCAGCCACTCCTTGGAAGGAAGACAGGGCAATCTACTTCAATAGTGATACCACCTCAGAAACCCAAGGAGGGGTTGCTATGAGTCAAATCAGACTCATAACATCAATGAGCTTGAGTTTAGACCATTAGATGAAAGGCAAGCAGCCTCCAGATCTGCACAATGAGATTAAATGATGCCAACACCTATGGTTGTTATGGGGTTTAAATGAGAGACAAAGTAAACAGAGCATGTAGCATTGTGCCTGGAGCTTGGTAAGGGTTTCTGAATACGTGGTAGCTCGTTCCAAAGAAGAATAAAACACAGAGGTTGCCTTTGAGTGGTTCACAGTCTAGGAGGGGGCTTTAGATGAAGTAAGGGTTAAAGAGAGATGGACACGAGCTCTAGAGGAATACTGAGGAGTCAGCTTATTTTGCCTGAGGTAGACAAAAAGTGAGTCAGAAAGACTTCCCCAAGAGGGATGGTCTTCATTCCAGGCAGATGGGACAATAAATTCAAGTCTCAGAGGCATGGAAGTGCATGGGAGAGAAAGTTCCTGCAAGGAAAACAGCCGATGGGGCAAATTAGGAACAGCAAGGGGCTCAGGAGTGTGTACATTATCCTGAAGGCAATGAGGAGCCATGGGAGGTTGTTGGTAAGAGAGTCACAGGGTCATATTTAACTCTTACAAGGATCATTTTGGCTCCTAGTACAGAGGAAGAGTTGAGGAAAGAGGGGTTTGGCTTTTGGGATGGTGAATAAGGATAAGGGCTGAGCAAAAATGGGCTTAGAAGATGGGGATGAAGTGAAAAAAAAAAAAACTTTAAGTAAATAGAATTTGCAGAATTTTGCAACTGGTTGGGAGCAACCTGGCAAAATTCTCACAGTGAGGACTTTATAGCATCAGACAATGGGCAGAGCCCGTTACTAATTGTATGGCCTTGGGCAAGTTGATTAATTTCTCTGCACTTTAGTTCCCAGCTATAAAACAGAGATAATTACACCCACCTCCAAGAAGAGATGGGATGATAAAATTATATGATAGTGGGAGGGGAGTATAGGATGACTCTGAAGTTTGTTTCTTGGTTGGCTGGGGAATGGGTGGCATTGCTGAGTCAGGGACCAAAGGAGAGGAACAGGTTTTGAGGGAGAGAGAATAGAAACTCAGGCCTGAGGCTGAAATGTCATCCCATGGTATTGACACAGAGATGATAGTTAAAGCCAAGGAAGTAAATAAGCTTGCCCAAGGAAGCCCGTAGAACAATACATATTATTACCTCCTCTGTGAATGGAGAAAGACTATCACCTTCACATGGTAGTTGTGAGGATCAAACTAAAAACAGATGCTTGGCACACAGTAGGCAGTCAGTAAATGCCAGCTTCATTTACTCATGGTAGTTTTTTAAAGCTATTAATTGATGAGCTAAATGACATTTAAATGAATTCACTGCTTGAGAGTAAAAGGGCAGGGATGGAGGAGGGGCTCAGGAGACTATGGCCTCACAGCACTGAAGCAGACTCACAGGGCCCTCTGCTGTTGGCCCAGCTCCAGCTCCTCTTGGTGTCTTCCCATCTTCTACCTCACATTTTGTGCTCCAGCCACACCAAACTGGGACACGCCCCTGCACATGTGTATCTTTCCATATCTTTACCCAGGCTATTTCCTCTGCATGGAATGCCCTTTCCCCAGCCCCCCTTCACCATTCTCCTCACCTAATATGTCCTGCTCAAGCTTTATCTCCCAGAGAGCATCTCTCAATCCCCCTACCTCCCAGGCTGGCTAGGTGCCCTGTCTCTGTGCTCCCACACATGCACATGGCACCCTACATCTCGCAGCATGTTCATGTCTGTCTCCCCAACTAGGCAGTAAGATCTTTGGAAGGCAAAGACCAAGACCATCTCCTGGCTGTGTTCCAGGCATTGCTCAGCACAGGGCCTGGCCTAGAGCTAGCTTTGTTTCTGCTCCACAACCCCTGGCCTACAGAACTAGACTCTTTACACCAAGCATTTTTTGATTCTTGTAGTTACAGGAACACTTCTATGATGGCTTTCCCAGTCTGCACCTTCATGGGGGAGGGGTAGCGCGGAGGAGAGGATACATTGGCAGCACTTGCAGAGCAGTATTTAAAGGCAAGTCAGGAAAGGGGCCTGATAGGGAACAAAAAGTGAGGAAACGGAGACAGGGAATATAGATCATTCTTTCCCAACGCTTGACTGAAAAGGGAAGCCATCTAGCCAGAGAAGGGAGGAGATAAATTCAGAGAAGTGTTTTTGTTTTTGTTCTTCAAAGATGAAGAGACTTGAGGGAAAGGGGCCAGTGCACAAGTAAGAGGAAAGGTACAGGAAGGGAGGGGTGTGAAAATGAAGTGAAGTGTCTGTGGGGATGTGAGGGAAGTGGGAGAGAAAGGAACAGTAGTGAATGCTAAGGACCCTGTCAGAGGTAACCATGGAGCATTAAGATGTGAGGATTGGGATTAGGGGCTCCTGGTGCCAGTGGGTGGGTAAGAACTATGATGGAGTCACTGGTGTCCTGGCCCCAGGCGCGGCTGTGGACCTCACGCTGCTGGCTGACCTGCGTCTCACGGACCCTCAGCGTTTCTTCCTGACCTGCGTGTCGGGGGAGGCAGGGGCGGGAAGGGGCTCAGACGCCTGGGACCCGCCCCTGCTGCTGGAGAAAGACGACCGCATTGTGCGTACCTTCCCGCCCCGGAAGCCCCTGCAGGCTGCCCGCAATGGCTCGTACCAGGTCACGCTGCGTGGCTTCTCGCAGCCCTCGGACCTCGTAGGTGTCTTCTCCTGCGTGGGCGGTGGCCAGGCGCGGCGCACGCGCGTTGTCTACGTGCACAACAACCCCAGAGGTGAGTCTGTCCTGTGAGAGTAAGGAGGGAGGGTAACAGGGGACTGCCACTGACCCCTGGCCCCACCTTCCACCCCACAGCCCACCTGCTCCCAGACAGGGTTACACACACAGTGAACAAAGGTGACACAGCTGTACTTTCTGCACTTGTGCACAAAGAGAAGCAGACAGATGTGATCTGGAAGAGCAACGGTGAGGGGCCATCTGAACTGGTTGGTCAGGTAAACCCATCAGGTTTGACACTCTGACACCTCCATCACCCTCAGAATCCCCAGCTTTGGTCCCTAATACATCTTTCATGCCAATACACCTGTCACCCTTCTGTCACCTCCAGGGCCCCTCTTCTGTCCTGGGCCAGGTCCCATGGGACATACCTATATCCACCTCATCTCTCCTTCTGAGCTGCCCTCCTACTGTACCCAAAGGACCAGGAGTCTAGTCTTCAGCTCCCTCTTTCCTGTTGTCCCCGTAAGCACCATATTACAACCTCATCTTTGACTCTCCCTCTGGAAGTTAGCAAGAGCTGTCACATAGCCCAAGGTCCTTGCGTGGTTCAGATTGTTTGCACTCAACTAACCTAAATGTTGGTTCAAATCCACCCTGCAGCACCATGGAAAAAAGGCCTGGCAATCTGCTTCCATAAAGATTGTTGTTGTTGAGTGCCATCAAGTCAATTCTGACTCATAGCAATTCCATGTGGCAGAGTAGAATTGCTCCCTAGGGTTTTCCTGGTGGTAATCTTTACAGAAACATACCACCGGGGTCTTTCTCCTGCAGAGCTACTGGGTAGGTTTGAACTTCCAACCTTTTGGTTAGTAGCTGAGCACTTAACTGTTGTGCCACCAGAGCTCCTTTCCATAAACATTACAGCCAAGAAAACCCTATGGAGCAGTTCTACTCTGTAACACATAGGATTGCTATAAGTCAGAGTCAACTTGACAGCAAAAGGTTTGACCCTTTGGTTTTGGTTACATAGCCCACCCAGTAGGGAGCAGAGGACCCCACAGAAAAGAAGAAACTTGATAACGAAGTACCCAACACAGGCAGAGGAAATTCTAGATCTCTCAGAGATCCGTCTAGCCCAGATTTATGAAGCCCAACATAGATGAATGCTGGGGTCTCTGAAAATCTGTAGGATCTCAGCCCAAGGCCTGCCCTCCACCCTGGCCCCATCATGCACTCTGGCCACTCCACAGCCTGAAAATTTCTGCCTCGGTCCTCAGTTCCAGTCCCTTGGCTGACTTTTGCATCTCCTGAGGAAGGAGGGCTCTTCCCTTAGGCCTAAGGGGTTTGCCTCCTGAGCTCTAAAAAGCCACTGCCATGGAATCAATTCCAACTCATAGCAACCCTATAGAACAGAGCAGAACTGTGCCATAGGGTTTCCAAGGCTGTAAATCTTTATGGAAGCAGACTGCCTCATCTTTCCCTGTGGAGTGGCTGGTGGATTCGAACCTCCAACCTTTTGCTGGGCAGCTGAATGTTTTAACTACTGCACCACCAGAACCTCTTGCTGAGCTCTGTTGTTGTTGTTGTTATGTGCCGTCGAGTCGGCCCCGACTCATAGCGACCCCTCCTTGGGTTTCCGAGGCAGTATCACTATGGAAGTAGGATTGCCCAACCTTCCTTCCGAGGAGTGGCTGGTGGGTTTGAACCACCAGCTGTCTGGTTAGCAGGCAAGTGTCTTAGCCACTATGCTACCAGAGCTCCTTTGCTGAGCTCTAAGCCCCCTGAATTGACCAGATGTGGAAAATGTCAGGCAGACCTGAGCTCCTTAGAATCTCTGTTCACTTCTGAGCAAAGAGGCAAGAAGGTGGGGCAAGGATTGAATGTTCTTCTAATATTGAGGTATGCCTATCCTGGAGAGCAAGGGAAGACTTCCCAGAGTAGATGACTCCTGAACTGTGACTAGAAAGAGGAGTGGGTATTGGCCAAAGGAGGGGAGAGCATTCCAGGAGGAGAGATCAACAAGAGCAAAGGCCTGGTACTGCTAGGAAAGTAATAAGCAATTTTGGATTACTATAATGTTGGGAGCCAGGTTCTGGTGATGTAGTGATTAAGGCATTCAACTGCTAACCAGAAGGTCGGTGGTTCAAACCCACCAGCTGCTCTGTGGAAGAAAGATGAGGCAGTCCACTTCCATAAAGATTTATAACCTTGGAAACCCAGTGAGGGTCACTATGAGTCAGAATTGACTTGATGGCATTGAGTTTCATTTGTTTTTTTGTTTGGGAGCCAGACAGGATGTGGAGGGTTAAGCAGTGGCTGCATTGGTAAAACTAATGTGCTAAGGAATTTGAGGGCATTGCTGAGGACAATAGAGAACTTTTGAAGAGTTTAAGGAAGAGTCACAGACCAATCTGTTCTACAAAACTCACACTGGCTGTTGAATGGAGGATGATGGACAAGGAGAAGACTGAAGTCAGGGAGACTAAGGAGGCTATTGGAGACCTGAATCAGGGTGGTCATAGCAAGTATGGAGAGGAATGGACCAGTTTGGGAGATGAGGAAGAAGTAGAATGGACAGGACTTATTTCAGAGTGGTTAGTAGAGAGGGAAGATGTTTCCCAGTTTTATGGCTTGGGTACTAGGCACTTGGTGGTGTCTTCCCCAAGGTCTAGTGATCTGGGCAGAGAGAAGTGACACCAGTTCTCATGTGGTACTGAAGCTCCTGACCTGTTCATATCCCCCAGGATCCTACTTCTATACCCTGGACTGGCATGAGGCCCAGGATGGGCGGTTCCTGCTGCAGCTCCCAAATGTGCAGCCACCATCAAGCGGCATCTACAGTGCCACCTACCTGGAAGCCAGCCCCCTGGGCAGCGCCTTCTTTCGGCTCATCGTGCGGGGTCAGGGGCAGAGGGCAGAGGTTGTGGGTGGTGTGGGATGCTGGGAACCCTATAGGTACTTCTTTTGGGTCCCTTGAGTCTCCAGCATTACCCTAGTCCTCAGCAGCAGTGGTAAAATGAGTGAGGGTCAGCTGCTGAAGACATTTTCCTCCAGGCTGTGGGGCTGGGCGCTGGGGGCCAGGCTGTGCCAAAGAATGCCCAGGCTGCCTGCATGGAGGTGTCTGCCATGACCAGGACGGCGAGTGTGTATGCCCCCCTGGATTCACTGGTACCCGCTGTGAACAGGGTAAGGAAAGGATACCTAATTGGGGAAAAACATTAGAACTGTAGTGATGGGGCCTGGAAGGTGATTGTGCCAGGTAGGTCTGGGTCTTGGGCCCAGCAGGGGTCACACATCCACATGCCCTCTTTCTAGCCTGCAGAGAGGGCCGTTTTGGGCAGAGCTGCCAGGAGCAGTGCCCAGGCACATCTGGTTGCCGAGGCCTTACCTTCTGCCTCCCGGACCCCTATGGCTGTTCTTGTGGATCTGGCTGGAGAGGAAGCCAGTGCCAGGATGGTATGGACTAACCCACCCCACCATGTTCCCTGACCAAGACAGCCAGCTGCAAGTTTGACCCAGACCCTTCACCCTGACCCTGACTTGTATACCAAACCCTCTAAAATCTCTTGCTCACCTCACCAGTGCCTCTTTTACACCCAGCCTGTCATTAACCATGTCACATCTGTTTCTAGCCCATGACCTCATTGCCTTGACCTGTGTCTCTCTAATCACACCTCCTCTGTTCCCAGCCTGCACTCCTGGTCATTTTGGAGCTGACTGCCACCTCCAGTGCCAGTGTCAGAATGGTGGCACTTGTGACCGGTTCAGTGGCTGTGTCTGCCCCTCTGGGTGGCATGGAGTGCATTGTGAGAAGTCAGGTATGAGCACAGGGTCTTTGAGATCCTTCAAGATATGTCAGCCTTCACCAAACACATCTCCCTGGCTTAGAAAAGATTGTCCCCCTCTCCCCGTTAATGGCCAAAGACCTGCCTCAAGGAGCTCATAATTTGGTTGTTGTTGTTGTTATTTGGCGTCGAGTCAGCCCTGACTCATAGCGACCCCTCCTTGGGTTTTCGAGGCAGTGTCACTACGGACGTAGGATTGCCCAACCTTCCTTCCGAGGAGTGGCTTATAATTTGGTAGGAGTTCTTAATACTCAGCCATCAGTATAGTGATGGGCAGCAGCCCAGATGGTGAGGGCAGGTTTCTGGGAGGAGATGAGGTCTGAGATGAGAAATGAATAAGGACAAGGGCAAATGGCTGGAAAAAAAGAACACAAGTAAGGGCACCAGGACAGTGGAGTGAGGTGGAAGGGAGGGAATGGTCAGAAGAGGTCATGTCATGGAGGCTTTAAATGCCAGACAAAGCTTTGCACTTAATATTATGGGGTCGATGAAATAGTTGAAGGGATATAAGGTGGTCAGATTTGGGGTTTAGAAAAATCCTGTAGTTACTGGATGGAGTATGGAAGTGGGACCCCCGAGGAGTCTGTAATGGGGGATCAGAAGCAAATAAAGTCTTAATTAGTGTTTTGGCTGTGAAGATGGTGAAGGTCCTGATTACAGGTATTAAAGGATAATAGAAAGTAGGGATATTGAGAAGGTAGACTCTACGTCTGCTCAGAAGTGGCCCATGAGGGCACCAGAAGAGTCATATAGGACTTTGCTGGTTTTTAGGCTTGAGTGACTCAACAGATGGTGGTGCCTCCACTAAGATGTAGAATGCAGGATGAGTGGCACTCTGGTGGTCACATACCTGCCTCTGAGGGAATTCCAGAATGAGTGTCCTCTCTCTCCACAGACCGGATCCCCCAGATCCTTGACGTGACCTCGGAACTGGAGTTCAATCTAGGGACAATGCCTCGGATCAACTGTGCAGCTGCAGGGAACCCCTTCCCAGTGCGGGGCAGCATGGAGCTACGCAAGCCAGATGGCACAGTGCTCCTGGTCAGCCCCAATGATCCTTAACCCTCAGAAACCCCATCCTACCAGCTTCACAGTGAATCTCTCAGAGCCCGAACCCCTTGGAGCCTTCTAACTACTGTCCTGACCCTGACTTAAATGGGGTCAGGCTGGTTGTTGAGGAGCTGCCACTAGGCCCCATTGGCAGTTCAGACAGATACATATGTATCTGTCACATGGATGCACATTCTCTGTGGTGTGTCTCCTTTTCCATGTCTCTCTTAGTCCACCAAGGCCATTGTGGAGCCAGATAGGACCACAGCTGAGTTTGAAGTGCCCCGTTTGACTCTTGGGGACACTGGGCTCTGGGAGTGCCGCGTATCCACATCTGGTGGCCAAGACAGCCGGCGCTTCAGGGTCAATGTCAAAGGTCAGTGATGTCCTGGGGCCACAAGAGATGGACAGTGTGCAGAGTGGGTGCCATCTGATGCTGCTCAAACTGGGGTCACAACAGGAAGGGCAAGGGCATCTGAGGTCACAGTCCAGGCAAAAAAGGCAAAAAAGAGGGCTGTGACCACTCAGAGGTCTGGGCTGGGCTATGTCAGGCTGGAGCACAGCTCAATCCCATCCGGAAAGGACATCCTAAAGCCCCCGACATGGGATAGATACCTTCCAGCCCTGCCCTGCCTCTTGCCTCTTCATGCTTCCCCTCTTCACACCCTTCCTGCACAGTGGGTTTTAGCTCTGCCTCTGAGATGCTATTGCCCCTTGCCCGAGTCATACCATATGGACATGTGCTGCTAAGACAGGAAGGCACATGGACTATAGAGCTCAGAATGTGAGTTGCTGGGCCTGAAGAGGTTAGGGAAGACTTCCTAGGGGTGGTTGAGCTTTGACAGGAGCCTAAAGAATGTGTGGGAGTCTCCTAGATGACTAAGGAGGGAACTGCCCACTGTAAGGATTGCTCAGAGCAGAGCAGTCAGCTGACCCTCCCCCTTGGTCAAGGTTCTCATCATTTCTCCTGTACTATACGTCCTGGTCGTTCATACCCCGATCACACTTTCACTCCTTCAGCTCCTGACCCTTGATCCTGCATATAAGCAGGCCCTCACTTACCTTCTTTGCCTTTCTCACTATCACGCTCGGCTTTCCCACTTGCTCCCACCACCATCTCTCTCACCACGACCAGGAAATATTACTGTGACCCCAGGGCTCCATCTTTAGTCTTTCTCTCTTCATTCTCCCCAGGCTTTGGACTCAGACAGCCGAGGTTCAGATCTGCACTCTACAAATTCCTAGCTCTGAATTCCTAGCAAATTACTTAACTCTATTAGCTTGTCTCTCTCACTGTAAAATGGGGGTTATACTAGCATCCTCTTGAAAGGGTTGAGATGAAGATTAAATTAGATGATTCATTTAAACATTTAGCATAGTGCCTGATACAGGATAAGTACTCAGTAAATATTGATAATCATTATTTAAGATGCTATTCAGTCCCAAGATTTCACCCATTCCCTGACAACTCCCAGGTCTGATCTACAGTCTGGACCCTCTCCTAAGCTCCAGGCCTGTGTAGGGGACCTCTGTGAAGTGGGCACATCTTCTGTGGAGATCTACTTCTAAAGTCAGTGTGGACGTTAACTGGTGTATGATGCAGGGGCCCACTTTATATCCAGCCATCTCCTGGACATCTAACCCCCCTACATGAGCCGTAGATACTGGAGGCTCCTCAAGATCCAACCTGGACCTTTATCTCCCTCCAAATCAGCACCTCCTCAGGACATGCTTGTTTCTGCCTGACAGCAGCCCCTCAACTCAGTCCTGCACCGCCCTTGACCCACATTCCCTCCCTCTCTCTTTTTCATTCCTCCCTCCCTCCCTCCATCTATCCATTCTTCTTAGAAGATCAGTCTGGTAGAGGTTTAGAAGAGGTAAGGGAACAAGTTTAGGCATTAATACAATAATCTGGAGAGAAAAGCTGAGGCTAGAATAGGGTTAGTGACCACGGAGTAGGGAAGCATGGCAAGAACACAAAAACTGTTTAGGGCCTGGTCAGATAGACCTAGTTCATACTCTAGCCAGTCTCTCCTAGCTGTGATTCCTTAGGCAAGTTATTCAACGTCCCTGAGTCCCACTGTCTTCATTCACAACACAGGAGTAATGAGCTCATCTAAAACCTGGTTGTGAGAATTAGAGACTATGCATATAAAGTATCAGGGATAGACCAAACCAAAACCAAACTCACTGCCGTTAAGTGGGATCCAACTCACAGCAATCCTTCCTTGGGTTTCCCAGGCCATATCACTACGAAAGTAGATTGCCCAATCTTCCTTCTGAGGAGTGGCTGGTGGGTTTGAACTGCCAGTCTTCTGGTTAGCAGTCAAATGCCTTAGACACTATGCTACCAGAGCTCCCATCAGGGATAAAGCAGTGCTTATCACCTCATCATTGGCTTTTTAAATTAAGAGAATGGTGAATGATGGGATAGGGGCGAAGAACAGGATGACCATGTCACTCCCTCACCACTTAACATCTTTTGGGATACCTTCATGTCCTCAGTGCTGAATCCTTGTTCCCCAAGCTGCCCAGAGGGCAAAACTCTGTCCTCTCTGGGCTCTGGCAACTCTGGTCATCTGTTGATCTTGGTCTCTCCCAGTCCAAATGGCCCTGATCCAAACACAGACACAGAGGGCTGGGTTCTCTTGATGCCCAAAGCTCAGAGTCCTCTCATTTTTCTGAGGACTGGGCAAAGTGTGTGGGCCATGCCTTACTCCAAGTCTCCTGGCAGTGCCCCCAGTGCCCCTGACTGCACCTCGGCTCCTGGCCAAGCAGAGCCGCCAGCTTGTGGTCTCCCCTCTGGTCTCATTCTCTGGGGATGGGCCCATCTCCTCTGTTCGCCTGCACTACCGGCCCCAGCACAGCACCATGGCCTGGTCTGCCATTGTTGGTGAGTGGGGAGAAAGCTGGAAACAGGGGGCTGAGGCAGGGCAGCAGTGTTGAGTAATAAGATGAGGTGAGAATGGAAAGGGAGGGGGAAAACAGAAGGGCCTGAATGGAGAATAGAGGTTTCTGGAAGAGGTTGGGACTGAATGATGTGAGCTATGCACTCCATCCCCAGTGGATCCCAGTGACAATGTGACGTTAATGAACCTGAGGCCGAAGACAGGATACAGTGTCCGTGTGCAACTGAGCCGGCCAGGGGAAGGGGGGGAGGGGGCCTGGGGGCCTCCCACCCTCATGACCACAGACTGTCCTGGTGAGAGGCCAAGAGTCATCCCTTCCTGTACTCCCAGGGGTCACTATCCTATCCACTGAGCAGTTATCATGACTTGTCCACTCCAGGGGCCCCTGCCTTTCCCACTGGAGGTTGTCCCACCCTATCTATTGGTGTTACTGTCCTGTCCAGCCCCAAGGACTGATTGGACGGTTCTGACCCCTGACCTCTGGCCCTAGAGCCCTCGGTACAGCCATGGCTGGAAGGCTGGCATGTAGAGGGCCCAGACCGTCTGCGAGTGAGTTGGTCCTTACCCTCAGTGCCTGGGCCACTGGTGGGTGATGGTTTCCTGTTGCGCCTGTGGGATGGGGCACGGGGGCTGGAGCGGCGGGAGAACGTCTCATCCCCCCAGGCCCGCACTGCCCTCCTGGCTGGACTCACGCCTGGTACCCACTACCAGCTGGATGTGCGGCTCTACCACTGCACACTCCTGGGCCCTGCCTCGCCCCCAGCACGTGTGCTTTTGCCCCCCACTGGTATGCCTAGGGAAAGGGGGTGGTGGGTTCAGGATAAGGGGAGGACATGGGAGGACATAGAACACAGTGAACACATGAGATTCAAGAGGACATGGGGAGGTTATGGGAAGACTGGAGGGACATGGGGAGAACTATAGGACATTATGGGAGCACATGGGACATAGGGAGGATACAGGACACAGTACACTGAAAGGATATAAGATACCAGAAGAACATAGGTCACCAGAAGCACATGGAACATAGGGCATACCAGGCATAGGGGCAACGTGGGAAGAACCTAGGACACTGGAGAATACAGGAACAAGGGAAGCAGAAGCTCAGGGGTAAAGTGGCCGTGAGGATGAAAAAGAATTCAGCCCAGGAGAGAAGAAGGAGGTTGTGGGAGGGGGCTCCCATTTTGGAGCACACAGAACAGGGGACACAACTAGAGTGTATCTATCTGACCCCATAGCTACATAGGCTTGTCTTGCCTTCCCACCCCTGTCTCCCTAGGTCCTCCAGCCCCTCGAAACCTCCATGCCCAGGCCCTCTCAGATTCTGAGATCCAGCTGATGTGGCAGCGCCCAGAGGGTCCATCTGGGCCTATATCCAAGTACATTGTGGAGGTACAAATGGCTGGGGGCTCAGGAGACCCACTGTGGATGGATGTGGACAGACCCGAGGAGACAAGCACCATCGTCCGTGGTCTCAACGCCAGTACGTGCTACCACTTCCGTGTGCGGGCCAGTGTCCAGGGTCCCGGTGACTGGAGCAACATGGTAGAAGAGTCCACTTTGGGCAATGGTGAGAGGGCAGGGCCCACAGAGATTCCTGGGCTCTGCAGTTGCCCTCCCTGCATGGGATTCCTCTGCCTTGGAGTTAGGGCATCCCGGGTCCCTCCCTTCAAGTGATCCAAGCCCAGGGACTCTGACCTTTCCCTTCTATGATCTACTGTGCTAGTACCATGAAAATCATGTCACTCAGTGATCCACTGGCCCTAGGCCTGGCATACCTGGCCCATCCCTTTATGTGGCCCAAGTGATCTCCCCATATCCTGGCACAAGGCTCTCTGATCTGTCCTTGTGAGAATCCATGGTGGCCTCTGGGTTCCCTGACCCAGGACTCCCACTGTTGTGTCCAGGGCTGCAAAGTGAGGGCCCCGTCCAGGAAAGCCGGGCAGCTAAAGAGAACCTAGATCAACAGCTGATACTGGCCGTGGTGGGCTCAGTGTCTGCCACCTGCCTCACCATCCTGGCTGCCCTCTTAGCCCTGGTGTGCATCCGCAGAAGCTGCCTGCATCGGAGACGCACCTTCACCTACCAATCAGGATCGGTCAGTGATTGTACCTGCCGCGGGGTGTAGGTGCTCCCTCCTCCTCAGGATTTGGCATAACCTCATCTTCTCACATCCTCCCATCCCTCTTTCCCACCCCCTGGTCCTATTTTCTCTGAAATCTTCCCCACTGTTGTCATTTATGGTCTGAATTCTGAGTATATGACTATGCTCAACAACACTTGCTATTGTTCTTAGGTGCCATCGAGTCTATACAAGGTGGTAAAGTAGATTTTATTTCTCGAGAAGTGAACCCATCTCATGAGCTTATTTATGCTGATGGTGAATACTTAATATTCCCAGTGCAAAAGAACTGTTATGTTCATATTTCACGGCCAATTCTAGATTTGAACTAGGCCAATTCAGGATTCTCCCCCACCTCCTTCTCTCTAGGGGTTGTCAAGTCTAGGTCGCATGCTGATATCATGGAGGGGCACCTGACATTCATGCTGTCCTCTGTGCTTGCAGGCTTTCGTAGCCTTCAGAGCCAATTGCATCCCCACACATCTGTGGCTGATGTCTTCGGCCATGCTGCGGCCTTCTGTTAACAGTCACTCATGCTGTGAGCTGCTCATCCCAACCTCCACCCTCGCAAACCCAAGGGCCTCCTTTGGAAGAATTCTGGGTGCTTCCCTGTACCCTACAGATGACAACATGCTCTATGGCCCTCAGACCCCCTGCCACAATTTCTCATATAGCTGTTTCTACCACTCTGGAGCCTGCGGCCTCGGCCATCACTCCTTGAGGAAAGAAGCACAAGTCTCCCTATAAACCTTTCTGAGTTTTCAGTCCTTTGTCCATGACCCTACAGCACTCAGGCTAGCACTTGGGGATGGGTGGAGGTGGGGCTCTGACTCCTTAGGCCTGGCATTGTCTCATCTTGTCACATGCTCCCATCTCTTTCCCACCAGTCTCCTCTCAGATTTCCCCCACTACTGTTATTTATGGTCTAACTCTTATCTACTCATGGTTCTCCAGGCCTGAGCTCTTGATATTTAGAGACAAACTTTGGCATTTAAAAAACAAAAAATCTCTTCTCTCTCAAGGGCTGACTCTTATGATAGAAAGCCTAGTGTCCAAGCATATTATCTCTGCTATGCCTTTAAAACAAATCCATCCAGAGATTCAATTGGCTCCTTTGTTTCAGGCTATGTTCTCCCTGCCTCTGAGGTCACTGTTCTAGTGGGGGAAGGGTAATGAGTATGAATGTTAAGGAAAGGAGGTGGGAAAGCAGCTCTTAACATAATACAATATGTCCCTGCTACATGCGCCATTTATGGATATGTGTGCATGTGAATGTGTGTGCTATGTACGAGTATGTGTGTGCAACTCCTGTGGATACACATGTATTTATGCAAATGTCCCTAATGTTCGTCTGTCCTTATGCTTGTGCACTTCCATACTCATATGTGAACCTATACATGAGTGCACCTACATATAGTATCAAAACAAGAACACGCACAAGCATTCTGGTGTGTGTCTCAGCTGTCCATGTTTCATGAGAAACCATGTGACCCATGTCCTCAACACTCACCCATCAGTCTGGCCTTCAGTTCACTTAGGAAGCCCCACCACAAGGTCTGTTCTGACCCTTCTTCGAGTTCTCATATTGGCAGCTTTCATGATCCTATTCTGTTTCTTCTTCCTGATACCAGTTCTGCCACAATGGCCCACTTCCTGCTCAGTTGAGGGAAAAGGACATTCCACTTTGTTATAGACCACCATCTTGTCTTTCTATATGCAGATCTCAGGGTGGTCTTAGAGTTATGAATAGATGCCAAGTGAGTAGGTAGGGAAGGCAACCATCCACTGGCTCCCAGCAGCTCAGGCTTAACATGTAGTAGGTGTTCAAAATCTATCCAAGGCTAGAATTCTCCCCACAGCCTCCCTGGTGACAAAAAGCCTAGCTGTGGGATTAATACAGTAATAGGGAGCACACTGTTCCCCATCACAGCCCATTCCAGTTCCTTTCTGTTTTGTCAGAAATATCTTTCATCTATTGACTTACATCTTGGCTTCTAGCAACAAGCCCTTGTTCTGCCTTCCAGACCCCACACACCTGATCACCAGATTGTTGTCTCTGCATTTCTCTCAGATATCTCTCTACACAACGGTCCACCTCCATCTCCTATGATTCTGTCTCAGTGTGTGTCCTCTTTCTGTGAGTCTGTCCCAGGCTGACCACCAGGATGCCTTCTCTCTGAGTCTCTGTCTTTATTTAACCACTGGAACCTCTTTCTGTATGCCTGTCTCTGCCTCTTTCTGCCCCCATGCCTCTTGCCTGAACTGTCTGCCTACCTGTCCCATCTTGTGAAGGGCGAGGAAACCATCCTGCAGTTCAGCTCAGGGACCCTGACGCTGACCCGGCGGCCAAAACCACAGCCTGAGCCCCTGAGTTACCCAGTGCTGGAGTGGGAGGACATCACCTTTGAGGACCTCATTGGAGAGGGGAACTTCGGCCAGGTCATCCGAGCCATGATCAAGAAGGATGGGCTCAAGATGAACGCAGCCATCAAGATGCTGAAAGGTCCCGTGCAAGTGACCCTCTCCTTTGTACAGTAGATCAAAGGCCCTACCTGGCTCTCTCCATTAATGACCTGTGACCCTAACCCTTACCAGCCCATGCCCTACCCCCAGAGTTATTTCTAGAAAAGGTGATATTGGATTCTTTACACAGAATATGCCTCTGAAAATGACCATCGTGACTTTGCGGGGGAACTGGAAGTTCTGTGCAAACTGGGGCATCACCCCAATATCATCAACCTCTTGGGAGCCTGTGAAAACCGAGGTGAACTCCCCAATTCATCACCTACCCTTCTCTCAACTCCCATAATCAGCCATCATCTCTGCCACATCAGTAGTCTCCTGGGAGCCTCAGGTTACCTGAACATTCCTATTGATTCCCCTTCATCCTTCAGATTCCCTGTCTGTTACCTTTAGATACCTGCTCTTAGTCTAGGTTACCTGTATATAAATCGTCACAAGGTACCTCTTTACTCCCCAGGTTACTTGTATATTGCCATTGAATATGCCCCCTATGGGAACCTGCTAGATTTTCTACGAAAGAGCCGGGTCCTGGAGACTGACCCAGCTTTTGCCCGAGAGCACGGAACGGCTTCCACTCTCAGTTCCCGGCAGCTGCTGCGTTTTGCCAGTGATGCTGCCAATGGCATGCAGTATTTGAGTGAGAAGCAGGTGTGTGTGAGTTATGTTTTGGGGGTGGGAAGGTGTCCAGGAGAAGGTTGCTGGACAGACTTCAGGAGATACAATCAGCAAGTTCTAATTGGATGTGAGGATTGGGGAAGAGGAAGAAGGACATGACTCGGTCCTGACAAGTGCAGGTAGGAGGGTGCACAGGATGAAGGGCAGGTCTTGAGCAGGGGCAGATTACCCAATGAACAAGGTAAGCACCGGCTTACGTGTGCTACAGATTAGGAAGTAAGCACAAGTAAGGCTGTGCTTCCCTTCCTTACTGGGCACTCCATCCCCGTCAAGGATATAAATTTGAAAAGAGGCTTTGATTCTGTAGGATGGTACCATGGGGTTGGGAGAGACAGATACCAGCCATACCTAGAAGTAGAATCTTTGATATGGTGAAAAAATGTGAAATTGTTCACTACAGATTAGTAAGTAAGCACAAGTAAGCTTGTGTTTACCTTATTTATTGGGTAATCCAACACTGGCCTGGAGGACGGACTGAATTTGATGTGGACTGAGGAACATCCTAGTGGAAGTGTTAAGTAAGCAGCTGTAATGCTGGCTTAGAATTCAGGAGAGAGATCAGAGCTTGAGACACAAATCTGGGCATTGTCACCCAACAGATAGATGGTGACTCTACTAGTGAGGGAGTGGGTGAGATCTGCCCAGGAGAGTAAAAAAAAACAAGGAGTGGGTCTGAGCCCAGTCTGAGGACACCCTGCTTGGTTGAAAGGAGAGAAGAGGCAATAGCAGGAGGGGAGCATGAGACTGAGGGAAAGCATTTTAAGATGGTAATGTTTGAGTATCTTTGAAGGCAGAGTAGAAGGGGCCCATGCAGAAGGATTGATGGAGAGACATCTCTGAGGATGAAGGAGGAAAGAAGGAGAGGGGGCTAGGGAACATGGAAAGAGAGGAAGAAGGTACAATATGGTTACCCAAGAGAGGCCCAACATTATCCTAGGAAAAGGGATGCAGCCTGAACTTAGCCATGGCCCAGGTCATGGAAAGGAAGGGATGACAGCCACCACTGTGATTTTTCTCAGGCAAGAGTCAACTGATCCAGGATTGACGCCTGGTGGGTAGGAAGAAGAGTCAGGGACTGCTAAAGGCATTGATGGTATCCATGAAGATTGACTTTGAGGTCAGACCCACTGCTGGCCCAGGTGTCCTGGGCTCTCACATCTTCCAGTCTTCACTGACTTCTAACTTTGCCTACAGTTCATCCACAGGGACCTGGCTGCCCGAAATGTGCTGGTTGGGGAGAATCTGGCTTCCAAGATCGCAGATTTTGGCCTGTCTCGGGGGGAAGAGGTTTATGTGAAGAAGACAATGGTAAGATTCACTTAACCCTCCCCTTAAAGTCTGTGCCTGATTCTGTCCCCCACCCCCATAATCCTCCCAACAGGTCCTTCCTCTCCACCCAACCCATCAAACCCACTCTCTCCCAGGGGCGTCTCCCTGTGCGCTGGATGGCCATTGAGTCTCTGAACTACAGCGTCTATACCACCAAGAGTGATGTGTGAGTATGAGGGTGAGAAGAGTTGTGGAGGGGCTTGGCCCCCCAAGGATATACACAGGCATAACTTAGACTCATTCCAGAAATGTCTCAGGTAGTTTAAGGCCTTACTTGGGCATCCTTAGGGTGTGTTCCAGGTGTGACACAGGTATGACTTGGTGTCTCCTGAGTAGACTTTGGGGGTCCCTAGCATCTTAGTGGAAAGGTAGGGGGCTAGCTGGAAGTAAGTTTTGTCTTGGAAGATAACAATGATGTTTTGAGATAGGATTGAGTTAGGGATACTTTAGGGTTGTATTTGTATAAGAGATCAGGGGATATGTAGGAGAGGTTTGGGAATGCTGGTGGGTAATTCCTGAGATGGATAGAGACCACTTAAAGAATGTTCTCACCTTCCTCTGTGAAGGGCAAGGTCATCTCCTAACCAAAGCATGACCACCAAGACTCCTCTGTGCTCTCCACCCCCAGATAGCCATCTTGGACTGAACCTGAGCTGCCAGCCCTCAGCTTCAGCCCTGATGCTGGAGCTGCTCTGTTCTTTACCCCAAGCCCTTTGGCCTGACCTGCACTGCTCACTGTCAACCACACTGACTACCCTTCTGAATACCCCAAGCCTACTTCCTGCTTCTGCCTCAAGACTCCCTAGATCCCTTCCTTCCCTAGAACTCTCTACCTGGTTCTGACCTGTACCTACATAACGATTGTTATACTGTGCAAGGTACTTAAGAGAAGGGCTTTGGAGCCAGACTGCCTGGGATTGAATCCCTGTTCTTCCATTTACTAGCTGTGTGACCTTGAATAAGCTAGCTAACCTCTGAATGCCTCAGTGCCTCTATCTATAAAATGGGGATAATAATTACCCTTGTCATAGGGTTGGTATGAGAGTTAAATGAGTTAACTTATGTGCTCAGTGCCTGGCCCATAGTAAATGCTCAATAAAAATGTTAGCTATAATTATGTTGAGCCTGGGAGGGGCCGTGAAAGAGCTTCATTGGAGCAGAGACAACAGCTAGCTAGTCAAGGCCAAATACTTGCAGAGTGGACACATGCAGGGCCTGGGAAGGGCTGCACATATGGAATAGGTAAGGACTAAACTGCTAGGTCCTAGGCCTAGAAGGTAACTAAGTGCATCTTCCTTTTTTCAGTTGGTCATTTGGTGTCCTTCTCTGGGAGATTGTGAGTCTTGGTGAGTCTCCAAACTCCATTTTACAGTGTACCCCCACCCCACCCCACCTGTGGCCTGGACTGAGAAAGCTTTGCCCCCTCCTGCAGGAGGTACACCCTATTGTGGCATGACCTGTGCTGAGCTCTATGAGAAGCTGCCTCAGGGCTACCGTATGGAGCAGCCTCGCAACTGTGACGATGAAGTGTGAGTCACCTCAGCCTATAGCCCCATGGCCCTATCTCTGTGATGAATGACTTCAACATCGATCCCTGTGAGCCCCTCACCCCATTACCCTGACCCCTTATCTCAGTAATACCCCATCCTCAGGTACGAGCTGATGCGTCAGTGCTGGCGGGACCGTCCATATGAGCGACCCCCCTTTGCCCAGATTGCACTGCAGCTAGGCCGCATGCTAGAAGCCAGAAAGGTAAGGAGCCTGGGAGTGAGGGTGCTGGAGCTTACCAAACTCATAAGAGTATGCTGTCATAGGAACCAAATAGCAGTAGCCACCATGTCCCCTGTCTCCACCACACTGCCCACAAAAACTCCCTTAGCTAGGGCTACTGCCACAGCTAGGCTAGGCCCCAACAGCAATCCCAGTTCTGGCTGAATTTGAGACTACACCCTCCAAGGCCCTTGCTTAGCCCCAGCAGTAAATACCTCCCCCAGGTCCCAGTTAGTTTGCCTGTCCCCCTGTGCTCAGGCCATCACCCTACTCTCACCTGGGACCCCCTCCCTTCACCACCTGTTACAGAGCCACAGCTGAATGCATTAACAGTCAGCTAACCAAATGGGTGAACAGAAGAGTAAATGATACAATAGCCTTATGAATGAATGGATGAATGGATGATATAATGATCATACAAATAAATAAATAACTGAATTTCATAACCATATGAATAAATAATCAAATATAAATGAAGAAACTATGTCAGAATGAGTAAATGAAAAAAAGTTCTTCAGATGAATGAATGGTTAAATAGCTATATAAATTAATAAGCAATCTTTGGAATGAAACAACCTTATTTATTAAGGTTAAGATCAGATAACTGTATAAATGAGCGAACCAAGAGCAAACAATTCATTGGATGAATGCATGAAAAAACTCTCATCTGACTATTATGTCAAGGGCCTCTCATTTGAGCCCACCAGCTGCAATCTGATGCCCTCCTTACTCTGGGCTAGTAAAGGCCATTCTTGGTCATGGGGCCATCTTGAGTATCCAGAATTAATCAAGTGTCTTTTCAAATGCCCCATCACCTGGAGGCCAAGGACCACTGGGCCAAGATGCCCCACTAAAGCTTGCTCTGATCTCCAGGCCTATGTGAACATGTCGCTGTTTGAGAACTTCACTTATGCGGGCATCGATGCCACAGCTGAAGAGGCTTGAGTACCCATCCAACCAGAACCTAGCTCTGCTGGCCGGAGCAACCTCTGCTCACCAACCTGTGACTTCTGACCCTTGTAGCCTCTCACTTGAGCGGCCTCAAGGAATTTTTTTATTTTTATTTTTAACTTAAAGAAGAAAAGAGACAATCCAGGGGTGGGGGCACGTTGGGTCCCTATCCTTTGCAGTTGCTGCCACTGCCCCTGCAGCTACTCTTACAGCTACTTTTCACATCCATCCTTCTAGTTCAGCTATTCCACATATGTGCTCCTCATTCTGCTGCTTCTCATACTCAAAGCCATACTTTAGCTCCTGTATTCAAGCCAGCACCTCACTAACATGCCCTGCTAAGCTACTCTCTGCTCCCTGCCTTGTCTTCAGAAAAAATAAATGCTTTGATAAGCTCCATCCAATGTCTATCTTTTACTGCTGGTCAAGCCAGGGAAAAAATTAAACCAAAGAGGGAAAAATTGGACTTTCCAGAAACAGAAACACTATCCCTAGTTATACTAACTCAGACCCAGGCCCTTTGCTGGGGTTGCTTTTCCCAGTGGGAGGAGTTATGGAAGATCCATTTCAATATATAAACTCATCACCCCATCTCTTCATAATTGTAAATCCACTTTCTCCTTGGACTCTTCTTGCTCTCCAACCTCCATCACCAACATGTCTCTCTCTATCTCTAGGTAGCCACCAGCCCAGTATTCTTTGTTCTGTCCAAACACAGTCCATGCCAGGAACTGCTGTAGTCCAGCCTCAGCCTGTCTTGAACTCTCACTTTTCCATATGATTCTTGGCAGCTTCCCTTGGCTTGATAGCCACCTTACTGCCTAGGCTGTGGGTGCTAAAGGCGGAGGTAGAGGCCTTTCCTAACTTTAGCCAGCCAAAGTAGGCTTTGTCTGCATTCCTTGGGGTCTCACAGTATTCTGAGAGATGCTCTTTTCCTGGGCTATTACTCCCTGTCCTGAAAATTAGTCCCACATACCCCATGCTGTGTGCCCCACTGGCTTTCTTATTGCTGTCCTCAGCTTTCTCTCCTACTGGTCCTTAGAAAACCAGACTGGTCTTCCTTCATGTAACATTTTGTTCAGTGATTTAGAAATCAGAGGAGGTATAACATGACATAAGGAGCTCTGGTGGCATAGTGACTAAGGCATTTGACTGCTAACCACAAGGTTGGTGGTTCAAACCCACCAGCTGCTCCACAGAAGGAAGACTGAACATTCCACATCTGTAAAGGTTTACCGCCTCAGAAACCCAGAAGGAGTTGCTATGGTTGGAATTGACTCGATGGCAGTGAGTTTGGTTAGTTTGGGCATAGCATGGTATAGTACTGTGGTTAAGAGCACAGATTCTGGAATTGCATGGACCCATGTTCAATTCCCTGCTATATCACTTACTACCTGGCCTTGATCAAGTCACTTAACTTCTCTGAGCTTCGGTTTTCTCCTCTGAAAAAGAGGATTAGTAATAGCTACCTCATAGGATTGTTGTTAGGATTAAATGACATTCCACAGGCACATCTTTGACAGCACTGTGCCTGTAAGTGCTTGATAAGTGCCAGCTGATATTCTTACATACAAATGCAGGATATTGGGTGGGAGTAGTGTGTGACTATCAGAATCTGTGTTCCAAAAATACTTGAATGTTTAGTGTGGGGCTTAATTTTAGAAGAGGAAATTAAGTGGAATCAATAGGAAGCTATGTAGGATGGGGAAGATAGGCTTTGCTAGAGTGAAATTTCATTTCAGATCTACATTCACAGCAGGGACATTGCCAAGTCCAGAGATGTGGGGATTGTCAAAATGCTTCTGCTAGGGACCAATATGTAAACAAAGATGTCCCTGAGAAGTAACAGATACGTAAGCAAACAATAAAATACAGTGGTGTATGCTGCAAGAAAATGAGAGGGCCTGGAACATACATAGAAAGGAGATGGAGTTAGAAAAGTTTTTCCAGAGAAAGTGACATTTAAATCTGGGCCATGAAGAGGAAGTGGGAGTTCACTAGAGGATGAAATCTTGGCAGAACACACAATACCTATGACACATGGTTCATTCAGGAGATGCAAATAAATCTGTGTGGCTGGAACAAGGGGAGAATATAGCTCTGCAGAGGCAAGGAGCCCAGAGAGAGGGCAGAGATGGCTGGGCCTTATATGTAGCATTAAGGATCTGGATTTTTACCTAAAGAGCAGAGGGCAACTACAGAAGACCTATAAACAGGGGTATGTCATAATTAGATGTGTATTTTTTAAAAGATCACTCTGCCTATTTTTGTGGAGAGGGGATTATAAAGGAACAAGAGTGAAAGCAAAGAGTACTTCAAAATATTAGATGACTTAGATGAAATGGAAAAATTCCTAGGAAGACACAAACTACTGAAACTGATTCAAGAAGAGCTCAAACTCACTGCCACTGAGTCTATTCCAACTCCTAGCAACCCCTCCTTGGGTTTCCGAGGTGGTATCACTACAGAAGTAGATTGCCCAATCTTCCTTCCGAGGAGTGGTTGGTGGGTTTGAACCACCAGCCTTCTGGTTAGCAGTCAAGTGCCTTAGGCTATGAGTCAGATCCAACTCCATAGCAGTGAGTTTGGTTTTGGTTATAACAAGTAAAGAGATTGAATTTGCAATCAAAAAAATCCACAAAGAAGTTCAGGCCTATATAACTTCACCAGTGAATGCTACCAAACATTTAAAGAAGAATTAATACAAATTCTTTACAAAACTCTTCGGGAAAATAGAAGAGGAGGAAATACCTCCCAATTCATCCTGTGAGGCCAGTATTACCTTGATACCAAAACCAGACAAAGATATCAAAAGGCAAGAAAACTACAGATCAATATCTCTTATGAATATGGACATAAAAATCCTCAATAAAATATTAGCCTACCAAATCCAGCAATGTATAAAAGTATACATGTATACACCACGAATGAGTGGGATTTATCCCAGGAATACAAGATTGGCTTATTATCTGAAAATCAACTAATGTAATACATCTCATAGATGCAGAAAAAGCATTTTACAAAATCCAACACCCTTTCATCATAATAAAACACTCAACTAGAAATAGAAGGGACCCTCTTCCATCTGATAAAGGGCATCTGTGAAAAACCCACAGCTAACATCATACTTGGGGGCACTGAAGGTTCAATGGTAGAATTCTCACCTTCTTTGCAGCAGACTCCTAGTCAGTGCACCTTGTGGAGGCTTGGGCTTGTGTGCTGCGATAGTGCTGAACAGGTTTCAGTGGAGCATCCAAACTAAGTTGAACTAGGAAAAAAGACCTGGTGATCTACCTCTGAATTAGCCAAAGAAAACCTTCTGGATCACAAAAGCCTAATCCTCAAATGATCATGGGGCTGCACAAGATTGGGTAGCATTTCATTCCATTGTGCACGTGTTCACTGTGACTCAGAGCCCTGATAGTAACTAACAACAAACAATATACTAAAATGATGATTAAAAAAAAAAAAAAAAAGCTGATACTTTCTCCCCAGGATCAGGAAGAAGACAAGGATGGCTGCTCTTGCCACTTCTACTCAACGCTGTATTGGAGGTTCTAGCCAGGGCCATTTAAAAAAAAAGAAAAACTGCTGAGTCTATGTCAACTCAAAGTGACCCTCACTGGATTTCCAAGGCTGTAAATCTTTACAGAAGTAGATTGCCTCATCTTCCTCCTGCCGAGCAGGTGGTGAGTTTGAACTGCTGACCCACTGGGTAAATCCCTTACCCACTACACCACCAGACCTCCTTAGCCAGGGCTAGTTGTTGGTTAGATGCCATCGAGTTGTCTCCAACTCATAATGACCCCATGCACAGCAGAAAGAAACACCGCCTGGTCCTGAGCCAGCTCCATGATTTTTGCTACACTTGAACCCATTGCTGCCACCACAATGTCAATCCACCTCGTTGAGGGCCTTCCCCTCTTGTGTCAACCCACCACCTTACCAAGCATGACATGCTTCTCCAGGGAGTGGTCCCTTCAGAGAGCATGACCAAATATGGGAGACAAAGTCTGGCCATTCTCGCCTCCAAGGAGCAATCTGGCTGCACTTTCTCCAGGACAGACCTGTTAGTTCTTTTAGCAGTCCACAGTACTTTCAGCATTCTTCACCAGCATGACAGCTCAACAGCATCAACTCTTCTGTTTTGTTTTTTTTTTTTTTTTTTTTTT
>NW_006921957.1:601727-605924 GCF_000298275.1 Orycteropus afer afer
AGCTGACGGTTCAAACCCACCAGCCACTCCTCGGAAGGAAGGTTGGGCAATCTACTTCTGTAGTGATACTGCCTCAGAAACCTAAGGAGGGGTCACTATGAGTCAGGTCCTACTCTACAGCACATAACAACAATAACAGCACCTTGGATATCAATCTTTATGCATTCCATTTCATTTTTGACAACTTCCAATTTTCCTAGATTCATACTTTGTGCATTCCATGTTCCAATTATTAATGGACATTTGCAACTGTTTCTCCTCAATTTGAGTCATGCCATGTTAGCACGTGGAGGTCCTGAAAGACTTACTTTATCCATATCATTAAGGTTGGTTCTACTCTAATAAGGCAGTTCTTTCTCAGTCCTATTTTAAGTGCCTTCCAACCCAAGGGGCGAGTCTTCCTGAACTGGGTCAGACAATGTTTCCAAGCTATTCATAAAGCTGCCCAGTAATTTATCAGACCGTGTTTCTCTGCTATTCATACGGTTTTTCCTGGCCAATTTTTGAGAAGTGGATGGCCTCCTCCTTCTACCTAGTCTGTCTTAGTCTATAAGCTGGGTTGAAATCTGTGCACCATGTGCAACTCTGCTGGCATCTGAAACACCAGTGGCACAGCCTCAAGCCTCACAGCAATGTACAAGCCTTCCAAGATGACAAACTACAGACAAGTTTGTTTCCCTTAGCTATTGGAAACCTCTGCACCCTCCTCTTACCTAATTCCTCCCTGAAACCTGCCACTCTGTGGTCCTTGGCCACTCCTGGTCACTCCCTCTCCTGGCTCTAGGGGGATGGGGCCTAGTCTTGCCTCCTACCCCTTTTAACTTGAATATCCTGTCACTCCTGAGGTCCCCAAGGCCGTTCCTGGTCCCTCCCTCTCCTGGCTCTAGGAGGCTAGTAGGCAAGGGGGGGAAAAAAAAAGGCATCCAGACTAGAAAGGAAGTAGAACTATCTCTATTTGAAGATGACATGAGCTTATATATAGAAAATCCTAAGGAATTCACTGAAAAACTATTAGAACTAATAAAAGTTCAGCAAGTTTGCAGGATACAAATTAATATTTTTAAAAAATCAATTATACTTTATTTATACACTTGCAATGGAAATTTCATATCTGGAAATTAAATTAAGAAAGCAATTCCATTTATAACAGTATTAAAAAATGAACTAGGAATAAATTTAACAAAAGAAGTGCAAAATCTATACTCTGAAAATTACAAAACATTACTGAAAAAAATTAAAGATCTAAATACATAAGAAAGCATTTTATATTCATAGATTGGGAGACTTAATATTGTTACAATGGCAACACTCCCCATATTGATCTACAGATGCAATATAACCCCTACCAGAATCTCAGCTGGCTTCTTTGTAGAAACTGACAAGCTGAATCTAAAATTTATATGTAAGTAGGGAAAAAAATTTAACTGTACCCAAAGTAATTTGATCTATGCCCTTAGTTCGTGAGAGATTACTTTTGTTGTTATTTGCCATTGAGTCGATTGCAACCCCTGTCAACCCCATTCATGCAGAGTAGAATTGTATTCCATGGTTTTCGATGCTTTACTTCTGAAGCACATCTGGATGGATTTTAATTGCTAACTTCTCTTTAGTAGTGAAGCCCTTAACCATTTGTGATACCCCACACTTATTCAATCTATATGCTGAACAAATAATCCGAGAAGCTGGACTATATGAAAAAAAACATAGCATCAGGATTGGAGGAAGAATCATTAACAACCTGAGATACGCAGACGATACAACTTTGCTTGCTGAAAGTAAGGATGACTTGAGGTACTTACTGATGAAGGTTGAAGAATACAGTCTGCAATATGGATTACATCTCAATATAAAGGAAACAAAAATCCTCACGGCTGGACCAATGAGTATCATCACAATAAATGGAGAGAAGATTGAGGTTGTCAAAGAATTCACGTTGCTTGGTTCTACAATCGATGCCAACAGAAGCAGCAGTCAGGACATTAGAAGACGTGTAGCATTGAGAAGGTCAACCACGAAGGAACTGTTTCAAGTGCTGAGGAGCAAGGATGTCTCCTTGAAGACTAAGATGCACCTGACACAAGCCATGATATTTCCAATCACCTCGTATGCATGTGAGAGCTGGACAATGAATAAGAAAGACCAAAGAAGAGTTGGTGCTTTTGAGTTGTGGTTCTGGTGAAGAATGCTGAAAGTACCATGGACTGCTAAAAGAACTAACAGATCTGTCCTGGAGGAAGTGAACCCAAAATACTCCTTGGAAGCGAGGATGGCCAGACTGCGTCTCACCTATTTTGGTCGTGTTGTCAGAAGGGACCATTCCCTGGAGAAGGATATCATGCTTCGTAGGGTGGAGGGTCGATGAAAGAGGGAGATGCCTTCAATGAGATGGATTGACATGGTGGCTGCAATTATGGGCTCAAGTGTAGCAGGGATCATGGAGCTGGCACAGGATAGGTCAGTGTTTCGTTCTGCTGTGCATGGGGTCGCTATGAATCAGAAACGACTCAACAATAACATGCTAAATGAAGGACAACAGTCACAAAAGACCACATAACATATGATTTCATTTATATGAAATGTCCAGAATATGCCAGTCTATAGAGATAGAAAGTAAATTAGTGGTTGTTTAGGGTTGGATGTCAGAAGACTCTGAAACTTGCTCTTGAACAGAGAGTAGCTAAACCAAATGGAAGAAATGATGAGGTAAAAGAGCTGAACAGAAGATTTAAAAGGGCAGCTTGAGAAGGTAAAGTAAAATGTTATGATGAAATATGCAAAGACCTGGAGTTAGAAAATCAAAAAGAAAGAAACACGCTTGGCATTTCTCAAGCAGAAAGAACTGAAGAGAAAAATCAAGCTTTGAGTTACAATATTGAAGGATCCTATGGGCAAAATATTGGACAAGGCTTGTTGTTGTTGTTATGTGCCGTCAAGTTGGACCCAACTCATAGCAACCCCTCCTTGGGTTTCTGAGGCAGTATCACTATGGAAGTAGGATTGCCCAGATTTCCCCATCTTCCTTCCGAGGAGTGGCTGATGGGTTTGAGCCTCCAGCCTTCTGATTAGCAGATGGAAGGAATATACAGAGTTGCTGCCCCAAAAAGACTTGGTCGATGTTCAGCTGTTTCAGGAGACAGCATATGATTAAGAACTGATGGTATTAAAAGAAGTTCAAGCTGCACTGAAGGTGAAAAACAAGACTCTAGGAACTGATAGTATACCCACTGAGATGTTTCCACAAATGGACGAAACACTGGAAGAAAGAAAGAAAGGTGATCCAACAAAATGTGGAAGTTATTAAACAATATCACTTATATTACATGAAAATAAAATTATGCTGAAAATAATTCAAAAATGGTAGCAGCAGTACATCTACAAGGAACTGCCAGAAATTCAAGCCAGATTCAAGAGAGGACATGGAATAAGGGATAACATTGTTGATGTCAGATGGATCTTGGCTGAAAGTGAAGAATACCAGAAAGATGTTTTATTGACCATGCAAAGCCATTGAACTGTGTGAACCATAAATTATGCATAACATTGCCAAGAAGGGAATTCCAGAACACTTAACTGTGCTCATAAGAAACCTGTACATAGACAAAGAGGCAATCATTCAAACAGAACAAGGGGATATGTAATAGGTATGTAATAGAGCTAACATGGGGTAGGGGGCTCTGGTGGTGTAGTGCCTAAGGCATCTGACTGCTAACCAGAAGCCTAGTGGTTCAAACCCACCAGCCTCTCCTTGGAAGGAAGGTTGGGCAATCTACTTCTGTAGTGATACTGCCTTGGAAACCCAAGGAGTGGTTGCTATGAGTCGGATCTGACTCAACAGCAGTGAGGTTTTTTGGGTTTTTTTAACATGGGGCAAAGTTATGACAACTTATTGGCCACAGCCAATCACCCTGAGTTGTTGGACCTGTGGGCTTGGGACCACGGTCACAGGGGATATCAAGCTCAATTGGCATAACATACTACACAAAAATATTCTACATCCTACCTTGGTGAGTAACGACTAGGGTCTTAAAAGCTTGCAAGCAGCCATCTAGATGCAACAATGGGTCTCTCCTCATCCAGAGCAAAGAAGAATGAAGAAAACCAAAGATTCATGGAAAGAATTAGTCCTAGCGACTAGTACACCATGCGATCCTCAGCCTATATGACTATGTGACCAGAAGAAGTAGATGGTGCCTGGCT